>NC_133620.1:95781362-95936362 GCF_048593235.1 Sminthopsis crassicaudata | reverse complement strand
AAGGTGAGTAACCAGACGGCCCTCTCCTTTCCCCGCTTTGCCACGGTCTTCCCCACTCCCTCCTCTGTTTCCAGCACAGTATGACTCCTGTCTTCTCTTCTGAGGGGATTGCAGGGATTCAGATAGGGGTCTGGGGCTTGTAAAACACTTGATGCACACTATTCATTTGAGTCTCACTATAATACCCTGTAAAGGTAAATAATGCAAATATAATTATGTCATTTTACAAATGGGGAAACTGAGGCTCCGAGAGGCTGTGATCCGTCCGCAGTCCCATAGCTAGAGTTAGAGGTGAGGCTCAAATCTCAGTACTTGGTCCACCCGCCGTACTACCACAGTGGTAGCCAAGTCACCGCCCAGGGTCGGGAGTTCTGTCCTGGGAATTCTGATCCTGCATTCTGCCTGCTGACCATCCCACTGAGGACCCCTCCTCTCGCCTGCTCCTCTCCAGGGGAGCCCAAGCTGTCGGCTCAGATGAAGGCAGTGTCGGCCGAGTGCCTGGGCCCCCCGCTGGACATCTCCACCAAGAACATCACTAAGTCTCTGGCTTCCCTCGTGGAGATCAAAGAGGACGGGGTGGGCTTCTCCATCCGAGACCCCTACTACCGAGACAAGGTCTCCCGGACCATCAGCCTGCCCACCCGGGGCAGCACCTTGTAAGCGCGGGAACAGGGGAGCGAGGGGGAGGGGGGGACGGCTGCCCCGGGCTGCTCAGGAAGCCCTCGACTCATGTACTTCTACTGTTCCAGCCCTCGGCAATCGCGAGGCTCCGAAACCTCCCCCCTGACCCGGAGGAAATCCTACGACCGAGGGCAGCCTATCAGGTAAGGGCCAACACCAGTTGTCCGTGTCGTGCGTTGTATCTTCCGTGGGAGGTCATCCACTTTGTGTGCCGTCCCTGGCCGTTTTACATCCTGGCCCAGTTTCTCTCTGTCCCCTAGCTCCTTGGAAGGGAATAGGTTCCCCCAAATCGGATCAAGCTTCTGAGCAATCCCTTTCAGCCCTTGAGATCTATAACACCTCTAATCCACCTTCCTCTCCTTGCCGCTCTTGGACTCGGAGAATTGAGTTAATTTTTGTAGAGGCCTTAGCCAAACCTGGTTAGGAATGCCAGCCTGACATGGCTGTCCGCCACAAATGCATTCACAGAAAAACCATTTTGCCTCTGGCCCTTTCCATTAGTGCGAGTGCCCTAATCCTCAGATTACTTTTTTGAAAGTCCTTGAGGGCCTTGCCGTGGGAACTGGGGAGCCAGAGGAGAGAGAGACAGCAGCCCTGAAAGGGCGGTGGTGGTGAGGAGGAATATATATGTGATCTCTAGGAGATTATCCTGTCTCTCTTTGGAGAGATCTCCTCTCTGTGGGGGAACAAGATGCATAGACTAGGTTCTGTGTAAGGGGGCCTCCCTAACAGCTATTCCAGAGTGGAACCGGTTGCCTTGGAAGGTAGTGAGTTCCCCTGTTCTGCTCCTGGCCCACTCCAGGTCCTCGGACATGGCCTTCACACCCCCTTCGTCTCCCCCTACGCGGCCCCGCAATGACCGTAACGTCTTCTCGCGCCTCACCAGCAATCAGAGCCAGGGGTCAGCGCTGGACAAGTAAGAGCGGGGGCTCAGGGGCTCAAGGGCTGGGATCCAGGGGGAGGAGGGGGGTCCTTGGGGAGGAGCAGGGGAGAGGAAGCCGAGCCTGGACATTCATTCCCCTTCTCTCCCCCTTCCTTTCCCTCCCTGCCCTTCCTCCAGGTCCCCAGGGCCCTTTCTGAAGCATGAGATCCTCATGTCCCTCCTCATGTCACCGTCCTCTCGGAGACTAGTCAGGCTCTGGTCCTCCGGCATAGAATGGAGGGAGGGGAGAAGGCTTGGGGCCACCCCTCACCCCGGCCTGTGCCCTCTGACCCCTCTCTTCTGCTGCCCCTGGGCCCACTCTTGGCCCCAGCAGGGCTCCCCACTGTCCGGTGATGGAGCGCCAGGTGCTCCTGCCCCTGCTTTGTCTCTGACTCAGGCCCAGAGAGGCCTCCGGACCCCTGGGATGTGTCTCTAGACCGCCTCCTCTGGGGGTGCTGGGCCAGCGGTGGGCAGCAGCTGCTCTGCCTTGGTTACCCCAGCCCACGTTACTTGTGTCACAGACTTAGAAGTAAGGAGGGGGGGATCTGCCACCGTGATGGGCGTTGTTTGCTTTGGGGATGTGGAGAAGCCCCCTCCCTGACTTGTCCTAGCTCCCTCCCCACCAGCTCCCAGGGGCCACTTCTCAGGTCAGCATGGGGAGTTAGAACTGGCCCGGGGTGGCCCCTCCTGCTGTGGCCTCCTTCCCCATGCCAGGGGAACGGGTTTGCAGAGGGACTGTCAGGCACCCCCTTTTGTCTGTTTTGCGGGGTGAGAGGGCTAACCCACCTCCGGCACTTTGGACTTAAAATCCCTCAGCGAAAACTGAGCTGCCCCCAATCCCCCCGACTCCCGCCGCCTCTGGCCACTCATGTTCCCTCAGGAATCAGAGCAGTAAAGTGACAAAGGTGGGCCCAGGGCCCCTCGGTGAAGGAACGGAGCACGAAGTTCTGTCCCTGACCTCCAGCTGCTGCCCTGAGAGGGCCCCCAGTCAGTGAGGGGAGGGGGACATAGGGATCCCTGTCAAAGGCGTCCAGGGTGAGAAGCCTCAGAGTAGGAGGGACGGAAGAGAGAAGGGAAGGGGCTTGGAGCTCCCTCTCGGCTCCGAGTGGGTTCTGCGGGTTAGGGACATGGGGGGATTCCAAACCAAGATTGCGCTGCCCAGCTCAGGGGCTGCTCCGCTGCTGGCTGCCACCTCTTGCCCAAGATGGTTGTTCCCCTGGGCTTGGGCGGTTGCTTACTCCTGCCTCTGCAGAAGCGTTCTGGCAGGGAGAGACTTGGGGGCTCGAGGGCAGGGTGCCCTCCGGCTTAGGCTGTGGGGCAGCTGGAGAGCTTGGAGCCAGACAAACAGGGCCCAGGAACCATCACCACCTCCTGCCCCAACCGGGGCTGGTCCTCCCCGCCTTCCCCATCCTCTCAGGAGGTTCTCCTGACTGAGCTCCTGCGGGGTCTCCCCTGGTGCCCCAGCATCCAGGCCAGGCCCTATTCCCTGCCCCCCCTTCCCCTGCTGTCTCCCTCTCCCGCACCCCAGCTCTCTACCGCAATAACCCTCTGACTTCCCGAGTCTGCCGCTGCCTCTCCTCCTCCTCCTCCTCCTGTTGGTCCATTTCTCCTCTCTCCCCACCCCCTAATCCAGCTAATTTTCTGCCCTCCCCAGGTCTGATGACAGCGACTCCTCTATCTCGGAGGTCCTGAGGTACAGCGCTCGTGTTTGGTTTCCCTGTCTCAGCGTCCCCTTCTCTGTGTGTTCTCTCCATCTCGGGCGTGTCTCTCTTCCGCCTGCCCCCTCTCTCCCTCCCCAAGCCCCCTGCATGCTGCCCGCCCCGTGCCCCCATCCTGCATCCCCCCCATCGAGTGACTGGTTCTCTGTAGCCCTTGTTCCTGCTGCCCCCACCCACAGGCGCGGTCCCCCTCAGGCTGGCTGAATGGCTTCGGTGGATCACTGGGAGGGAGGGGGTTGTGAGAGTGGGGAAGGGAGGGCGGGCCGCACGCCGCCAGAGCATCCACCGTCTCTTCCTCAGACTCCAGAGGCGGCCAGGGAATCCCTCTGGCTATGATCCCCTCCCCCCAAGGCCCTCCTGGGGCAGAGAAAGTGACGGCATCGCCCCTGCATTGCATGGCAGGCTGGCAGGCTCAGCCCCGCACTGTGCCAGGGCCCCAGGTGGCCCCCTACGGGTGGTGCCTCTGCAAGGACCCTAGGAGGCAGGGAAAAGCTGCCCGCCCTCGACAACGCGCCCTGCAGAAGGGCTGGGGCAGTTCCCCGGCTCGGGGCCAGTCAGGAGTCATCAAGCTAAAGCACTGTGCTAGGGACATGTTGTTTGTAGCATTTATATATATGTGTGTGTGGGTGTGGGTGTGGGTGTGCATGCTTGTGTGTTCTCACATATATATATGTAACATTTACATAGATCTTTATGGTTGGCAAGCTGCTTTATTTGATTCTCATCACCCAGTGACTTATAGCATTTGCACACACACACACACGTGTGTGCGTATAATTATTATATCCTTATATATTATGTATTTTTATATATATTATGTTATGTACTTACACATACATATGTAATTAGTATTTGCATAGAACTTTATGATTTGCAGAGTACTTTATAAAAGCATGTTATTTGATTCTCAATACCCAGTGATTTATGGCATTTGTACATACATACATACATGTGTGTATGTGCATAATTATTATATTACAGACTTATATATTTATATATATTATGTTATATATAATTACACGCACACACATATATAATTAGTATTTACATAGAACTTTGTGATTTGCAGAGTGCTTTATAAATAGCATATTACTTCATCCTCACAACCCAATGATTATAACATTTATAAATACACATCTATCTATCTATAGAGAGAGAGAAAGAGAGAAAGAGCATTTATATAGAACTTTATGGTTTGCAAAGTGCCTTAGTCTATTGTTTCTAATTGCACTTAAATCTGTTACCCTCTGGAGACACGGACCTATATACAGTGCATACAAAATGGGGACAAAGTGTTTTGCAGGGGATAGTCCCAGCAGCCGGGGGATCTCCTGGTAGCCGAGCTGAGCCCTGAAGGAAGCCAGGGCTTCTGAGAGGAACGTGGTAGGGACCAAAAAGGGCATCCAGACACTACGTGTCAGAGACACGGAGGAGGCTGTGTATACCACAGCACCCCCTTCACGGGCAATGACAAGAACAAGACTTTTTGCTCCACCGTGGAAATCCAGATTCAGATTTAGGATGGTAAATAACTTTGAGCTGGAAGGGATTTTAGATAGCACCTGGACCAGTCAAAAATTTGCTGATATTAATCCTTATTTTGTGACCCCCACATTCAGTTACAGGAGATCATATGGGGTCGTAACCCAGTGTAAAAAGCTGGTTTATTTTATAAACAAGGAAAATGTAGACCAGAGATGTCAGATATTTGGCCCATTCCCATGGGCATCTTTCAGATAATACAAATAAGAAATAACAAAACCAGGAAGTGAGCCAGGTTCTCTGACTCTTAGTCTAGTATTTCTCATTGCATTGTTGCAATATATTCTTTTTTAAAAATATATTAACAGCCTTTAATTTTTTAAAATATATGCAAAAAGACTTTTGTCTTTCTTCCCAGGTTATTTTTACCTTCTGAATTCAATTCTTCCTGTGCAACAAGATCGGTTCTGCACACATATATTGTATCTAGGATATACTAGAACACATTTAACATGTATGGGACTGCCTGCCATCTAGGGGAGGGGGTGGAGGGAAAGAGGAGAAAATTCAGAACAGAAATGAGTGCAAGGGATAATGTTGTAAAAAATTTACCCATGTATATGTACTGTCAAAAAATTATAATTATAAAATTAATTTTTAAAAATTGAAAAATACATGCAAAAAGAATTTTCAGCATTCACCCTTACAAAACCTTGTGTTCCAATTTTTTCTCCCTCCTTCCTCTTCTTTTCCCTTTCCTGGATAGCAAGTATTCAATATAGGTTAAACATGTTGTTGCAGCTAATTCAAGCACCAGGTGAGAGCAGTCTGATTTGCCAGCAGAGAGCCCTAGAAGCTGGAGAGGGACCTCTGGGGAGGCTTTCTGTTGCATGGGCCAGTCCTGATCCTTCTGCTTGCTTGAGTCCCTGAAGGTGGAGCTTCTACAAGGCTATCAGTTGTCAGTGCTGGCCCTCCTCCATCCTTGCCTAGGGCCGGAGAGTAGAATTGAGGATAGAGAGCAATAGAATACATGAAGTGACAGCAGAAAACAGAAGCACATGTTCAGTTGGCTACATCTCAAACTCTTCCGGAGGAATAGCTGGGGGCTAAAAAAAATTATTTTATTGGATCATCTGTCTTCTCCCTTCTCCACTAATTTGGAAAATTGAGAGGGTCCTAGGAATCCTCCTGGGTCAAAAACAGCAGCATCTTAGAGAGATGGCTATCTATGAGAACAATAGGGAATGCATAAAAGCTCGCGATTATGGGATCCAGCTACATATAGCCATGTAGTCAACAGGAGCTCCTGTAAGGGACACTCACCAGAATACATCTTCGTGTATGTGAGTTCTCTCTCCCTCTCTGTTTCTCTGTCTCATTCTTTCTGTCTGTGTCATTTTATCTGTCTCTTTCTGTTCTCTCTCCCTCATTTTCTCTTATTTCATTCTCATTCCCTCTTTCTCTCAGCCTTTCTGTGTGTGTCTCATTTGTTTTATCTGAAAGATACATTATGAGAATGGACAAATCATTTTTACCTCTTACTCTTATTACTTCTCTCATTCTCTTTCTCATTCTTATTCTCTCATCTATCTTTCTCATTCTCTCATATCATTTATTCTCTCTTGTTCTTTGTCTCAGTGTCTCCTCTCTTTAATTCTGTGTCTGTCTTGTCTCTTCTCTCTCCATTTCTCTGTCTGTGTACACACACACACACACACACACACACACACATACATACATATATATATATATATATATATATATATATATATATATATATATATATATATATATATATATATATATATATATATATATATACATATACTTGTGATTTCATTGATGGTGTCCTGCTGGGTCAAACTAGTTCCATTGATTTAACTCTTGAGAAGTGCCTAAGACCTTAAGCTCAAGTGACTTAGTTAATTATGTGTCAGAAATTAAACCTGAATGTACGCAGTCTGCACTCCAAAGCAATTTCTTTATTCACTATGCCATGCTGTCCCTCAGAACTTGTTTTTCAGATCTATCTTTCCTATATATGATACTTCTACTTTTTTGAGAAACAAATCTTCATTCTTGGAATCCCATTCATTCAACAAACATTTCATGGGTACCTATAGCATTTAGCCAAGAAGCTAAAACTTTTGCAATCCAGCAAATACCTAATGAAATAGCGTAATTCAGATTCATTATTCTTATGCCAGAGCTCCAAACTCTAATAATGCTTAAACCATTTAATTCTATGTGAACTGAGATAAAACGTGAGATTTCTGAAAGGTGCTTAATATGTTGTGACAACTGATCCAGTAGTGTATGTGTCCTCATATATGTGTGTATGGCTATATATAGTAGGCTCATTATTTAGCGTATTTGAACCATTAAAAACTGACTAATGGCCAATTATTGAGAGTTAAGTATAAGAAGGGAAATGGTGACCTAAGGGTTGTTAGATGGTCTCTGTATTTCTATCACATTTACCCAGGTAAATTAATTATAGAAATCAGAAATCCAATGAGTTGCTTTAACTAGCAAGGAACCTTCTGTTCCTGTTCTGTCTGGTTACTATATATTCTCTTCTCATTTCCCTGTCTTTTGACCCTGTTAGATAAGGCACTCTCTCCAATCAGGTTGGAAGTTTTAAGAGGTCAGAGACTGTATGTCTCCTCTTCCTACCTCTTCCCCTTATGCCCGATTTGAGTTTAGGCCCACAGAAGTTACTGGTGGAGAAACTGGCCTTAATAAGACACATCTTTTTCTACCTCTCAAGTCCAAAACACACACTCATATTCATCCTTTGGGATTATTTTGTGAGACTGGGCCATTGGTCTCTGGTTTCCCCTTCCTCCTTCTTTCCCCTTCTTCCTTCCCTTGAGCTATAGCTCAGCCCTGTGCTTATCTCTCTGCCCGACTAAATTTCTTTTCCTTCTCTTCCTGGAAAGGGGAATCATCAACCCCATTGGTGGAGCCAAGAGCGCCCGGACTGCTCCCTTGCAGTGTGTCTCAGTGGCTGAGGGTCACACCAAGCCCATTCTTTGCTTGGATGCCACTGACGAGCTGCTCTTCACAGGATCAAAAGGTACAACCATAAATGGAAGAAAAAGCCCCAGGCTTCTAGGAAGAGCTCACCTAACTGTCTGAACATACAACCGATGAAATTGCTCTTATCTCCCCAGCTCAGCCTCTCTGCTTTTCCTCCCTCCATTCATTCCCACCTTGATGTCTTCCCTCTCCATACTTTCACTCAGAACCTTCTCTTTCCTAGTTTCCATCCCTTTCCTCCTTCCAAACCTTGGGCAACACTTGGCACCTCAGGAAGCCTTCTCCGACTAACCTCGCCTTGCTTCTCATGGACCAAGGCTCTCCTTTCCCTTGACCAACCTCGGTATTTAAGGCCTAAAACTCTTACTGTCTGCTAGTTTTTTGTTTTACGTGTCTATGTGGACTGAGATTACATCTTCTGCTCTGCTAAGCTCCTGGTTCCCAAATTCCTGTAGGCAGGGTGTGGTGGGAGGTCTCGTGCCTGGGGCTAATGGACTGGCTCAGGCCCTGACAGATGTCCCCCCCGCATCTGCCCCTGGGGCTCTCTTTCCTACAGACAGAAGCTGCAAGATGTGGAACCTGGTAACGGGGCAGGAGATTGCCGCTCTGAAGGGACATCCCAACAATGTTGTCTCCATCAAGTACTGCGCTCACCTAGGCCTCGTGTTCTCTGTCTCCACGTCCTATATCAAAGTGTGGGACATCCGGGATTCCGCCAAGTGCATTCGCACCCTCACGTAGGTACCTCCCTACCCTAGCCCTAGACAGGCTCCCGATAGTCTCAGAGTGCTCATGAGTGCCCCTCCACCCAATACACCCCCCCCCATGCCCTTCTGCGGGTCCTGCAAGTAGAACCCTTAGGAAAGCTGAGGCAGCTTAGGCTTGGCTTCCTGCCCCGGTGCATAGAGGGTACCCTGTTTGGCTGGCACCATCCCCGTGTCTCAGAGCTGGGCACTGTGACCCACAGAGCAAACCGCACCTTTGCTATTGGCATCTTACCTGCCTTAAGCACTGTAGCCTCGGGGAAGGGGCTCTATGTAACAGGTGCAGACCTGCCTTGGTGCTTTACCCAAAGGTGAGCAGATAAGCTCATACTCTTGCTCACCTGTGTGCAGCAAGAAAAGGATTTTTGCCCTCCCACCACCTCCCCCATCCCCGGCCACCCAGAGGTAGACAAGTAAAGGATGTAAGAGTGGCAGATCAGCTCTAGAAAGTCCCTGCACCGCAAGTCCAGCAATGAGCGTGTTTCTGAGGATGGGGAGATCCTCTGTCCAAGGAAGGGCTTACCTGTCAGTCAGATCCTAAAAGGGGGAGCTCCGGGTATGAGACTGGAGGCGGGTCTTAACTGTGCTCCCCATGGGCCGGACCAGGTCCTCAGGTCAAGTGATCTCCGGAGATGCCTGCGCAAGTACCACCAACCGCACCATCACCAGTGCTCAGGGGGAACACCAGATCAACCAGATTGCCCTCAACCCCACTGGCACTACCCTGTACGCCGCCTCTGGCAACTCAGTTCGTGTCTGGGAGCTCAACAGGTCAGGGCGGTGAGGAGCAGGTTGGGGCCGGGCGTGACACTCTCCTGGGTGGGAGGGAGACCCCAGGAACCGGCTGGGTGTTTGGATCGGGCTGGACACCCCCTTTTCTGCTTTGGGAACTTGGCTTCTCCGGGGGAGCCTGGGGTATCTGAAAATCCAGCGTCTCCTAGTACCAATTTGAGACTGGGTCAGAACCTTGCCTTGTTTGTCAGACTTATTCACATCCCAGTCCCAAGGACTGCCTCCACCCAATGTCCCACTTAGTTATGAGGATCTTTGGCAACTGTGAATTGGTTAGGATCACTAAAACATTGTACAAATTTGCCAAATGTAATGTGATCCAGTTCATTGTCCATGACTGTATGTCATCATCTGAGTGATATATGCTTTTCATCCACTTTGTTTTTCTACTGTGAATGGTTAAAACCATCTACTTCAAATGATTATGAATTTTGTTTCTCCTTTCCTTTCCTCCCCAGATTCCAGCCCATTGGCAAGCTGACTGGCCACATTGGCCCCGTGATGTGCTTGACCGTCAGCCAGACTTCCAATCAGCACGATCTTGTGGTGACTGGCTCCAAGGACCACTATGTGAAGGTACTAGCTGCCCATGAGTTCCAGGGACTCAATTAAGCAACAAGCATTTATTAAGCGCTTATGTATCGGCCACTATGCTAAGTGCTTTCCCAAATAGTACCTCATTTGACCCTCACCTTAACCCTGCAAGGTAGCTACTATTATGTCTACTTTATGGTTGAATGAATTTTCCACATAGGCTTTTCTTATCATAGTGGAACCCATCACATTTGGACATTAGTGTCCAGTCTGCACTTTGTGTAGAAATGAAAATGGCATTTAAGATGAAGCTGGGAAGCACCTTTGTGCCTGATTAAATACATAGATTAGAAACAATACAATTTTAAAAGTGTATCAGTTTTCAAAGATGTCTCAAAAAGAAAAAGAATGAAACAGATTATATTTGGTATTTTTACCCCCCAAAAAATTATATTAATAATAATAATCACCAAGAATCTACCAACAACTCTAAAAATGCCTATTTTCTCTTCTCTATAAAATCATTAGGAGAATGGTCTATGCTTATAGCAAGGATCAAAGCATGAGGGAGGAAAAAAACAGCCTTCCACAACTTGTTTTCTGCTATGAATCACATCTCCAATCCCCAAACAGACTAAGTAATATAGAGAATACAAGACTTTGCTGTTTCTATATCATTTGCTGATTTTAAAAATACTTTTTTGGCTCAGCAGAAGTTGCAGCTTAAAAGGTCTTAAATAAGGTGCCTCCCTTGAATATTTAAAATCATGTAAAATTCTATGACATGTCATTATGGAAACAACTGTGTTCTATGACCTACTGAACTTCAGACATAAGCCAGGGAGAGAGGAACATTTGCCACCTCTGCCACAAGGTGATCTGTGTAGTCCAAATAAAAGGATTCCTTGTTGATCCATAGATAATGTAAGACTCACTTCAAAAAGCCATGTGAACACCGAAAGTCTCAACAAAATTCAATGTATATTAAACATGTTCAATTCTCCTATACATATTTCCACAAATATCATGCTGCACAAGAAAAATCAAAATCAGAAAAAAGCTGTGACCCTGGGCAAGTCACTTAATTCCAATTGCCTTAGGAGGGAAAAATCAGATCAAAAAGGAAAAAAAGATGAGAAAGAAAACAAAATGCAAACAAACAAAACAGAAAGAGTGAAAATGCTATGTTTGGATTTACATCAGTTCCCACAGTTCTCTCCCTGGGTGCAGATGGCTTTTTTCATCACAAGACCAATGGAATTGGCCTGAATCATCAAATAAGATAATTTAAAAGAGCTTAGTTAGTATCATTATGTGTGCTAAGCATTAGGCTACTTACTTTAAAAATTATAATTTCATTTGAAAACAGGAAGATTAGACTTCAAGTCCCATCTCTGAGATCTCCTGGCTGTGGGAGGCTGGAGGCGACACTTTCTCAGGGTTGTAAGCCAGAGACCACACCTACTCTGGGGCATACTTTCCCTCCCCTGGTTAAAATGTAACTGAAAAATATATAACAAAAAATAGATTATGTTAATCTGTGGTTTTAAGTCAGCATGTGGCCTTCCAGGTTTAGTGGCCCCATTTTTGAGTTTTTTCATCCCTGATCTCAACCACTCTAAGATTCCCAACTTTTGGGAGAGGGTATTAGCTTGCACTGGTAAAGGGAGGGAGCTTCCTCACCTAAGAGTTCGTCATAGTAATTAAATTAATTAAATTATTAAATTAATTATTAATGATGACTAAATTAATAATCTGTGAAGATATCATATCTCTTCATTGGACTGTAAACCCCACGAGGGGAAGGATGTGATTTGAACTTTCTTCACTTACCTTTCTTTGTTTTTAAATTCCCTCTAGCACCTATGTAGCACAGTGGATTGTAGATGACAGACTTTTAACCATTGTTGAGATCAGCTTAATGAAACTGCTCACATCTTCTGATCTGGGAGACTTAATTCAGCAGCATATATATAGGTTTCCCCCTAGGGATTTGGGAGAAGGAATTTTTTTATACTCCTACCCTCAACTTGTCCGCAGCAAAAAGTCCCCCCTTCATTCTCAGAATATTTTCTCCTGCTTGCCCAAGAAGACATGGTGGGGGTAGGGGGAATGGGGAAGGCCAGGATATAGTCCAATAAAAGAAATAAGGGCTTAGAGGGAGGAGAGGGCCAATCTCTTTCACCTGTGACCAGAGGTTCCAAGACCCTCCGTCCTTCCCACCACCTGACATAGAGGAACTTGCCTCTCCTCCACAGATGTTTGAGTTGGCAGAATGTGTGATGGGCAACATCAGCCCTACCCACAACTTTGAGCCCCCACACTATGACGGCATCGAGTGCCTCGCCATCCAGGGCGACATCCTCTTCAGCGGCTCCCGGGACAATGGCATTAAGAAGTGGGATCTGGAGCAGCAGGAGCTCATTCAGGTCAGGACAAAATGCAAAGTCGGGAAAGTCAGTCAGCAGCACTTCCAGTTCCCCCCTTCTATGTCCCCTTGTATCCCCCCAGCTTCAGATGCTCATATCAAAAACTCCCCGTGTAAAACATTGCTGTCAGTCATAGCTCAGCAGAAATTGACGGGTTGGTGCTGGTCCCAAGTCCTGGTCCCGGGTTCTGGTCCCTCTTTCCCAGGGCAGAGATCCCATCACTGTGGTCTTTCTAGTCTTGCTCCACAGTCTTGCCAAAACTAAGGCTCCTGGTGCTGTGTTTTGGAGGGCAAAGGCAATCTGACATTCCCAGGGCCTCTGACATCGGGATGCTTGATCATCCTGCTCCCTCCTGTCATAGTGAGGGGACGGGATGCTGCTCCCCACAGGATAATCCGAGTTCTGCTCGCTGGCTCTCGCCAGCTACCGTATGTGATGGCAGAATGGGATAAAGAGGAACTGGAGCTAGAGAGCTCATCTGTTCTCGCCCCCGTCCCGCCCCTCTTCCCCCTCATATAAGAAATGTTTAAGATTCCTTAGCCAGAAGGAGGCCCTTACTGTCTACCATTCCTTCCTGTCCTTCCACAGCAAATCCCGAACGCCCACAAGGACTGGGTGTGTGCACTGGCCTTCGTTCCTGGCCGGCCCATGCTGCTGAGCACCTGCCGAGGGGGCTTCATCAAGGTCTGGAATGTGGAAAACTTCACACCTATTGGAGAGATCAAGGGTCACGACAGCCCCATCAATGCCATCTGTACCAACTCCAAGCACATTTTTACGGCCTCCAGGTAAGCCAGAGGTCCTGCTGACCCTCCCTGAAGTCTCTGCCCTCACTTCCCATTCAGTGGGTTTCACTCTAAGCAGATAAAAAGACAGGGGAAGGTCCGGTCATGGGCTCTGAATTAACTAGAAGTGGCATGGCAGAGCCCCACTAATAAGCAGCCTGTCCACACCCCCTCCTCAGTAAAACAGGGAGGAGAATCGAGGAAAGGGGGCAGCCAAACCGATGGAGATGTTCTGTCCATCCTGTCCCAGCCTCCCCCAGCCACCTCTATTCAGTCAGGAGGAAGGGCCTACCAAGTGCCACTGGCCCCCCACTCCCAGCTGTCACCCCTGCCAAGAATAGCGCCTCCCAGGAAGTACTCAGCAGCTCTCCCATCCCAGTTCCCTTACCCCTCTCCCCCCCCAGTCCGGGTCCATCCATCTGTTTATCTCCCAGTCCCCCACCGAGGGGCCCTCCAGGCCGCCTTGTCCTGGGAGGGAAGGGTTCTACTCGAATTGATTTCTTCTTCCTCCTTCTTTTCCGACCATATTCCCTCTTCCTGTCTCTCTTGTCTCTCTCTCTGTGTCTCGCTCTCTCTCTCCATTTCTCTCTCTCCCCTCACCCTACCCTTCTTTCCCTGCCACAGTGACTGCCGGGTAAAGTTGTGGAGTTACGTCCCTGGACTCACCCCCTGCCTTCCACGCCGCGTCCTGGCTATAAAGGGCCGTGCCACTAGCCTGCCTTGACCCTCTTCTTCCTTCCCCCTTCCCTCATCTTTCCTCTCAGTTCTCCTTTCTCTCCTCTTCTTTTCCCCTTCTTCCCTCTTCCTTTCTTTCTCCACTTCGATCCAAGCTGCTTCTTAACGGTATGAGATTTTTAACTCCATCTCCCCGACCCTCCCCCTCATGCCTGATCTAGAGAGAAGTGCTGTCCCCTCCCCAAAATCACACATTTCTACCCCCCCACACTCACTCCACCTCTGAGCATGAGCAAGGGGTAGTTCCCCAGGTTTGGGACATTGAGGAGAGGGTCACAGAGAGGGAAGGGGGGAAGCTGTCACACTTCTCAACTGGGCCATATTCCACTCGAGATGGCTAATCCCTCTCGTGCCCAGAATCCCTCCGCCCCCGGGTTTGCCCCCTGCTCCTCAAACCGCACTTAGGGCTTGTGGAAGCTGCCCCTCTGCTGCAGTCAGGCTGGCTGTCGAGGCCCGCTCACAGAGCTGACCTGTGCATCCCCCTTTCTGCCTTTCTCTCTCCTGACAGTGATCTGACAGTGAAACTCTGGAACGGAAGGCGGCTGCCCGGTGACACATTTTAGGAGCAGAAGCTGGAGGGGGCACTCGGATTCCACATTTCTTCCAGCAGCCTGCGCATCGTCCAAAGGGAAGCATCTTCAGACAATCTAGGACGCACAGAGCCAGGGCAGATGCTGCTGGTGGTTCTGGGCAGGAGGATTTGGGGATTCTTCCCCTGCCCCTCTCCTAGCCTCCCTGAGGGGACAGTGTTCCCAAACCCATTTCTTGATGGGCTGGGGGCCCCCTATGGGGAAGGATATTTAAGCTGTGAAGCTCTTTGCCCACTCTTTCTCCTGAAGCTCCTCAGCTACTTCCAGGTTCGGCCCCGTTTTCTTCCTGCTAAATCGTCCCCTTCTCCCCCCGACCTCAGGAGCTCTCCAGCTGGCCTGTGAGAAGACCTTGGGGAAAACTTTCTGAGTTCCCCCACCTCCAGCTCCCCATGGTGGGGAGGGGATTCTGAGCCAGGCTGAGGGGATCCCCCAGCCACATTTTAACTAGGAAAAGACCTTTCTTTCCTCTTCCATCTGACAGTCTTTCAGATGGGAAGAACCATCCTCTCTTGCCCTTCTGAATCCTTAACCTCCTCACCCTAAAGGAAGGAGGTCAAAGGAAAAAGCATCACTCTAGTAACCTTGTAAATTTGGGGGTGGACAGCTGCCCATGCCATCTCTGAGCCTTCTCCCCGGGGCCACCCCCATCTCATCCCCTAGGACTCTCTCCTCCCCCTGCTAGGGTCAGAGCTGGCCCACCCTTCAGAAGGCTCCATCTGAAGGGAAAGGCACAGACTCAGGCTGGTCATTTCATCTATTTAACTATTTATTTATTTATTTATTGCTGGCACTTCCTGGATACCAACTTGAAGTTTCTTCTGATGCATTCTATCCCTTGAGCTGTCCAGGTCCAGGGAATCCTAAGGAAGGGGAAGGGCAGGGGACAAAATTGGGGGGGAAGCCTTGGGAGGGGGCAGGAAGGGTCCCCATTGGGAAAGGGCGCATGGACAGCACTCCTGAGCCTCTGCTTCTGAGCCATTCTAGCCTTTAACACAGTCTAGGATCTATTGGGGAAGAATCCCTTTTGATTTCTTCCCTCCCCATCTCCCTGCCCTCCTTCCTAATTTCCCCCTTTCCCCCAAATGCCTCCCACTTTTGGGCTATTCCTGGCTTTCCTGTCTGAGGGGGAAGCATCCTAGCCCATGGTTCACTTCATGCCATCAGACGCTCCAGTGCCTTCCATCCCCCTGGGGCCTGGCATCCAGAGCTGGGTGACCCGATGCCAGCCATATGTGTCTTGCTGCCTCCTCTTCCATCCTGACGACTGCTGCCCGCCCTCCTAGCCGGATCTAACTTAAGGGAGGTCTTGATCTATTCCCCTCCCCTTCCACTCCCCACCACATGCTATGTTAAACTTCATCAAGGGGGGATTCCTGCCCCACTCCCTCATCACTTAAGAAGCAGCTTTTGGATCCTCTCCCTTGTTTCATGGTACTGTGTATAGTAGGATGTCTTGTAGTAAGGACTAAATTCTAGGGTCTGTCCCCTTTGCCCCTCCCATGCCTCTCCCCACCCTGCTGGGATAGAACGGTGTTTTATTCCAGGGGCATGGTGGGGAGTGGGTTCAGAAGGTTCTCCATGTTCTGACTACACCTCCCCCCAGATCTTCTCCAGCTCCTTTCTCTGTGGTTATTCAAGAGACACATTTTCAAGCCTTAAAACTGGAATGAAATAAGGGAGAATCATTGCTCATTAAGACCCAAATACCCTTGGGGATTTTTTTTGGGGGGGAGCCTGGGGGAGGGAGGGGGAAGGTTGTTGGATTGAAAGAGGCTCTGGTTTTTTTTCTTGCCCAGGGCCCATTTGCTATAGGTGAATTTTGTATTAAATTAATGTCTGGGTTTCCCTTCCTGGTGGAACCAGTGAACTCAAAAGACTCCCAGGGAAATGCAGTGGCTTCTTTCCCCATCACATGCCAGCCCCTTGCATGTCTGGCTTCCTCCCACTGGGCGTGGACACAGAGGGATTCAGGATCCAAAGCCAGGCCCAGAGCTGATGCCTCGACAGAGGGACCCTCTGGAAGTGGATGGGGGTGCATCTCCTTCCTCATCCCCCCCGTGTGGACCAGCAGGAGGAGGCGGGCCCCCAGGGCCTGAAGCCCGAGTCCCTTGTAGTTTCTACACAAAAGGTGACCAGAAGACGACAGGAGGGTTCTCCTCTCCCTGGAGGAAGCGACTTCTGCCTTTCAGGGGCATTGCACTGTCTGAGAGGAAAAAACCTTGCCGGGGGAACAGCCAGCCCCATCTTTCTCCAGTGTGACCCCGGCCTTCCAGTCAGCAGACCAGCGTGTCCCCCTGCCAAGCAGCAGCAGTGACTTTGCAGAATGACTGTTCAGTTCTTCTCTGCTGGACATGGGCTGAAATGTGGGGTCATTTGGTTGCAGGAAGAAAAGAAATGAAGTTTTGGTCTTCAGGGAACAATAGACAAGACAGTGTCACTGATGGCTTGTTACTCTCTCCTGGCCCCATGCTTGGGAGTTTGGGTCCCAGACACTCCCCTCGGCCCAGGCAAGCAAGTGTTTGTTTGCGGCCCTTCCTCTCCGCCACCATCTTTGATTCGGGTCAAAGGGAGATGGGGGATGCTGTTTACAAATGCTGGACAAATGGACAAGACTGCATTCCCCAGCCCCTAGGCTTTGGGCTCTGCCCTGCCAGGGGACACTCTTCCCCCTTCCCCCCCCAGGTGATGGGGACTAGAGGAGTTTTTACTTGGTTCCCACTTGTGTTTGATCCCAAGGTCCCCCCGTGGTTGTTGTCTGCCCCCTTTGTTGTTGATGTCGGGTAAGCTACCTCATGGCTGGGCCTGGGCCTGGCTATATGTGAGTGTGCTGGCTTTCCAGAAACTTGAAATCCAGGGGCCCAGACAGGGCCACCCCAATCCTAGGCCATGGGCAGCTGAGCTTGAAGGGAGCTGGGGGTCTCAGCGCTTCCCTTGGAGTGATTGAGGCGCCCGGGTGTTAGGTCTGAGCCAGAGAATGCCGGAGAACAGGGACTGGCACCACACAAGTATTTACAAGTATTGGAAGTGTTAGAAGCACAAAACGATTGTTTTCTGAGCACAAGGCCCATAGAACCTGAGCACAAGCCCTAGACTGAGGACGCTTAGAGCCGGCTTTGGGGCAGGCAGAGCAGGCCCTTCTGCAGAGGGCAGAAAGGATTCCTTCTGGCCAGTGTGTCCTGCTCTGGCCCAAGGAATTCCCACCCTTGTCCGGGACCCTTCCCATAGACCAGTCCCAGGGGCTCTGCTTGAGGAATGGCCCGCTGTGTCTTGGGCATTAGTGAGAAATAGTTATAGAAAGGGTTGTGTCCTGTCCTGGTAAGCCTGGGCACAGGGCCATAAGACATCCTCATCATTCCCCCAAAGTTTAGGAGCTTTGAACCCAGAGCTATCCCTAGGCCCTGACAGGGACCACTCCTAATAGTCTCTAAATAGCCTAAAATGATTAAAAAGACCCATCGGGTCTCCTGGGTCAGGACTCTTACTTAGCTAGGGCCCAGATTTTCAAGCACAGTATTCTTGTCCTTTACAGTATTAACTTGATAAGTTAGTAGCAACTCAGTCCTGAGAGGGCTTCTCTGTAATAGACCTGGAGCGAGTGCTGGGGAGAGAGCAAAGGACGGAGGAGGGTGTTGGGCTGGCTTTCACCTGGGAGGACGGGGATCCCACATGGAGGGGAGTGTGAGATCAGGAAGGGACCCGAGAGGCTGCCATCCACTAATGTATCAGCGCCATTTGCAAAAACTAAGCTGATAGTGGTTGAGCATGTGTGAGATTTTACAAATCTCATAGTGGTTGAGCATGTGTGGGATTTTACAAATCTCATAAGAAAGGACAAGGTCGGGTCCCTCTGTTGCCCTTCACCACGCCCCCTGGAAGCCTGCCTTCTCGCTTCACCTGGATGGGCAGGTCCCGTCTTTGCCAGGTTGGCATCCTGGGGCATCTGGACTGGCGTTGCCCATTGTGCTGCTGCCCTATTACCGTGCCTCTAGTGCCAGGACACCACACCCTCACACATCCTCACCCAGCTGGTCTGGATCCTTTGCCAGGCTGGTCTCTCCATCTTCCCCAAACTGCCAGGGCTTCTCTCCCCCACGATGCCCTTGGCTTCCCTCCTGGCCAGATACCACTCATCAAAGACTGACCTATTCCTCTGGTTCCTAATATCTGCAAGTCCAGGATGGGGAAGGTTTGTGGAGACACAGTTTAGCCACCATACTGGGCTATGTTTCACCTCCCCCTCCTCCCCAACCCCAGCATCGCCATTCCTCCCTCTCCCCAATGTACAGCTGGGGGCTTGGGCTCTCAGCTAGGACCCTGCTCCCTTTTCCACCATTGCTAGAGTTCCTGAGACCCCAAAGTCCGCCAGCCCCAAAGGAGCGGGAGTGTGTGCAGGGGAGACCTGGCCACCCACTCGTGTCTAGAGGCTCCAGGGTCAGCTGTTGTCCTCACTCCTCTCTGTGACATGTATAGCACAAGGTGTATATATGTTTTGTACCTTTGCGGACAACTGTACATAGTGTAAGAAAGTTATTTAAGCCTCACGCTGTACATTTTTGTTTTCAACCTAGATGTGTTGGTTCCCAAGAGGTCTTCGTAAATAAAGCCAAAATGGCCATTGTTTGTGGAGATTGCTGCCATGAGCCTGTGATGTTTGACCTTTGGTCTGTGGCTCCAGAACACACATGCCCCCTGCCCCTGCTACATGAAGCAGGGTGTGGTGGGCGGCTTCATTTCAAGATGCTAGCTCTGTTAATGCAATTCTTTCCTCACTTACAAAATGAAAATAATGGTGCCTACATCCCAGAGTAGATTAGATGAGATTATATGGATAAATCACTATCTTTAATGCACTATAAACATGAGTTCTGGTTACCCTCATGCTGTTCCCCATCTGAATTGGACCATCAACTTTTTACTATACTATTAGCAGTACTCTTCCAATATAATCAATATTTACTAAATTTCCACTGAGCCGAGTACCAGGGATACAAGGTGAGGGAGGCTGGGAGGGAAATTCTGAGGCTCTTTTCCTCCAGCTTGTATTCCACACACTCTGGCATTAAAGTACTGCTTGGTGACTTAATCAAAATATTCTGATTACAGAGGGTGGGAACGGTCCCACGGTCCTTCCCCCCCCCCCCCACCTAACACAGGACACAAGGCTCATTAAATGAAGGTACATAGTCTCCCTCTAACATAACCAAAGTGACTAAACGGAGCACATGAAAAGGTGAGTAATACGAGATAGTTGTTGGAGTCCACCTCCAGAGAAAACTGAATCTGAAATGAACATCTATGGCCATGGAAGATATACTTTACAATCTGCACTTATAAATCTGGCGCATTTATTAATTTAATTAATTAAAAAATAATTGTTCTTTAAGCTAGTATTACATTAACACCAGCAATCTCCAGGTGATGCTGTATACCTTTCAGGGTTAATGCATACACCATAACTTTTTTAGTATAGTCATTTATACATTTTAGTTCCACCCTAACTAGCAATAACAAGATATCTATCCTAACAGAGTATAAATAACAGTAACTATGAATAACAAGGTATTTGTCAAACCAGGGTTGTAAATAGCAGAAACTATAACAAAGTATCTAAAATAGAGTTATAAATACAAATAGTTGCATTGCCTTGTTCCTGTCATATGAATTCTCCAATCAAGATTATCCTAAATGTATCTTTCATCTGTTGTTAAGGCAATGAGCTAATGCTTTGAGTTCTTAGAGCATGTCTCAAGTAATCCTGGCCTGGACTTTTCCTGTTCATGGACTTATTCTGGCTCTCTGCAGAGAGCATAAGTGCAAAATTAATATAAAGGGGCTATTACGCTCTGGGTGTGTGTATGGGAGGTACAAGATGTCCTTCCTTGAAACCAAAAGAACGCAAAGGGAGGTCCCCTGGAGAGGAGGTAAGGGTGAGAGAAGTCCCATCATGCAAAAATGATTATGGGCTTAAAATTCAGAGGCCTAGTTAGTCCTGAGGCGCCTCTTCTCAGGGCAGGAGGTGTTCTTGCCTCAGTTCTGGGGCAGGAAGATTGTTGATGATGAACATACAATATGTTCAACTGTGGGATTGCGGGATTCTGCTTAGAGGCGAAGTCTAGAAGAAAAAGCCTTAGACCTGAGGGAAGGAGACTAGGGAGTAAGAATCAGAGGGGCCTCTGAGCTGTTGGATAAAGAATTCTTTTACCGAATACCTAATGCTCAGTTTATTCTGGGATCCTCAAGCTGATAATAGAAAAGTTATGAAGTTAGAATGGATTTTCCAAACTTGGGGTTGACATGGAGAGGCCTGGATGAAGGGAAGTGAAGGAAACTCAAAGAAGAAAATAAGTATTTTATACATGTTAACCCTGATTTTCCTGGAAAAAGAATGGAAATGATTTATAGTTAAGAGTAAAAAGCCATCTTTGGAACAAAAACATGGCCCTCCCTCCTGAAGAAAAATGCCCACTAAGTACTGATAATAAAGAGGAAGCCACTAACTTCGCTGCCAGAGGCAGAGAACTTTTGAGTTTTCCATTAATTGATCCCTACAATGCTAAGCTATGTACCATAGTTCTTTCATTTTATAACTGAGAAAACTAAGGCTTAGAAAAGCTAAGTGATTTAATACCCACAGTCACACAGTCCCTACCTATTAAATGGCTCTTGATTGTATAAGTTCACAATATATAGGATGATAGTTTTACAACTGGAAGGGACCTTAGAGGCCATCAATCAATCAATCAACAATAACAAGCACCAACTTGTGCTAAGCACTGAATATAATTTTTACATATTTGCATACATGTATATGTATGTATAATCTGTGTATATATACATGCATACTTATTTGTATGTGTGTGTATATATATATATATGTATATATGTATACACACACACACACACATATATATATATATATATATGTAAATGTTTATCTTCACAACAATCCTGTGGGTTAGCTGTTATCACTATTTTACAGATAAGGAATATAGGTTCCAAGAAGATGTTCATGGTTACAAGGTAAATGGCAATTTGACTTTGAATATTTCACTCATGAGTCCAGTGCTCTTTCCACTATTCTGGGAGCAAGATTAGCTACCTACCACCTATCTCTGAGAGCCTTCTGATCTTTCTCAAGCCTCTGAGTCTTGGGGCAAATAACATGAAAAATGTTTTTGAGTCAATTTTTTAACATATACTCACTTGGGGGTGATGGAGTGCATAGCCCTAAGAACAGGATCCCATGGGGGAGAGGTATTCCTTTAGGACACCATCATATGAAGGAGTCAGCTCTTGAGACACTGGTCCCTTGGACAGGACCCTGTGGGGAAAACACTACTATAGGAGCCAAGCAAATCCATAGCTGGAGTTAGAGTGGGACAGGGATAGGAAATACTTACTAAATTTAATTAATTATTGATGCTAATACACAGCCAAATGTAGCAGATAAAGATCTGGCCTCAATCAAAAAGGTTTCTGTGTTCAAGTTTTGCCTTGGACAAATTGACTTTTAAGCCAGATCATGTTGGTTCATTCCTTTTCAATGCCCCTTAGGCAACAGTCTGAGACTTTGGAATTGCCAACAATTGTCAGCCGGGATTGGAAACATTTCCTCACTGTACAAATGAAATTACAGATCTGTCATCCTCCCCCAAAAAATTGCTAATTAAGTGCTAAGCTCGATTTTTATTTGCTAGGGAGAGCTGTTGTCTGAATCTTTAAAAATTGGCATTCTGAGATAAATCTCCATTGGTACCATCCTAACTATAAATACTGAGAACAGACCTCTTTTAATGTGTCCAGGTTAACTTTTATTTATTTTTCTTTTCAGTTTCAAATTTTTTCCTCTTCTCACCATTGACAAGGCAAGAAAACCATAACCATTGTGTATATACAAAGTCATGCAGATCATACTTTCACAAGCAGGTTAACTTAAAAAAAAACCTAACAAGCTTTATTTTCCAAAGTAATATCATTCACAGTTTGTGAAACCCAATTAAAATAGAAAATTTAAGAGAGAAGTGATTTGCTTAGGATAAAAGTTCACTTCAAACTCCTTTAAATAGTCTACTACTGGCTGGCTTCCACCCCCATATCCATTTAAAATAAGATTAGATGAACATTTTTGTTGATTTCGTAGAAACTTTTCAATAGCTTGCCTGTTCACAAAGTGAAGTGCCCCTGCATGTTTGATAATTTGGTCTTTAGAATCCCCTCCAGCTGGACAACTAACACAAGTTTATGGAAAAATAAATTTTATTTCAAAACCTTGCCTTGAGATTGAGAAAAAGCAATTGCCCTGATTCCTGGCTTAGATTCTATTGCCCAGTTCTCATGAAGGTCAGATCCTATTCACCTCCCAAGTCAGCCCACTTGATTTTTGATGCTTAGATTGACCCTTTGGAGATATGACACCCAAAGGTAGGACCCCAAAGTCACAAGATTCAGAGCAATTTCTGGAGACCTTTACCCAGGAAATGGAAAAATAGATTTCATAATCCAAGATATATATGGAAAAGCAAGATTTTTACATTATTGATTTACATTATTGATTACATTATTTACATATTGATGATACACATTTGGAGATGGGGAGGACCAACTGCATGGTATAAACATGCTAAGGAGTGTTGTAACTCCCTAGAACCCCCTTCATGTAAAAGTACTTCATGTTTTCCACACACAAACACACCTGACAACTGGTAGCAGATGAGGAGGGAACCTGGGCATTGGATAGAGATGAGACTGGGAGTGGGGAAAGAGTGGGTGACAATCTCTTTGCTAAACCAGAGATTAGAGAAGTTTTTCATCTTGTTTTTGAAGTTTATTTTCAAACCAAAGCAATGGCTCCAGCTGGCAGTCATGGCCCAAGGCCAGGTTAACTAGCTACTGGATTCAGAAGAGAATTAGAGATAGCAGTATGAAGGCTGAGGGACAGTCAGATCAAATAGCGAGGGGAAAGAAGTGGACAGAGAGAAGGGGAGAAGGAAAAAGAGGAAGACAATTCAGTCGAAGACAGACTCAAGTGTATAGGAGCAGATAGAAATGGGGAGCCCTAGTCACCTGTGACAAAATCTGGGTCACATTCAGAAGGCATTTGGCTCACAGGAGTCCTGGTATTTGGGGTATAGTCACTATTTCCATCAAGTGATGGATCAACAACCTCCAGAACTCTGCACGATCCATAGGCAAAACCATACAGTGGGCACATAGTAAGATCAGTCAGATGTTAGGAACCAAACAAGCCAGCAGCACTAGGTTCCTTGTTTGGCTTTTCCATTATATTCTTTTAGATATCCAGAGACAGAGAAATGTCGTATTGTCTCTTGCAATTCAAAGCAGAAATACCAGTTTCCATTCAAGTCAACATGGCTCAAGATGTGCCAAACTAATGTCTCCTGTGATAAATAAACTTGAGAGCAAGCTTTTGCTTATTTATTCCGATCTTTGTATTTCTAGTGCCTAATGCATTAATAAGATAATAAATCGTTGATTAAGCAACTGATGAGAAATGAAAATGTATTCAATTCCCTTTCAGATTTGTCCTAATTCCAAGTTAATATTCAAATAAATCTATATTATTTGGGCTTTGCTTTCCTTTTTTCATACAACGAAAGGACTGGAATAAGTGATTTCTGGGGTCTTTTCCAACTCTGACCCCTATAATTAAGACCACCTGGCATAGTGAATAGAGTTTAGAGGAATCTGAGAGATTTGGGTTGAAATTCTACTTTCAACACTAATTTACATTTTCCAATATCAACAAGCCCTCACTACTCAACTAAAACTTTCAAACAAAACAATTTTGCAGGAATCAAATAACATTAACATCATAGCAATCCTTATACTTTTCCCTATTTGACTATCTACCATATTACTCACAGAAGCTGTTCTAAACTTCCTATCTTCTTGAACCTCCCTCCCTACTTCCTCTTAGCAAAGGACCTCACTTGCTTTACTGAGAAAGTTTTCTTTCCCCCACTTTGTAACTCAAACCCTTGTGACCTCACTCTCTTCCTTTATTTCTCTTCTCCAATGTCTAATAAAAAGGTATTCCTTTGCACCAAACACATGCCCTCTACCTGATATCCACTCTTCCTATCTCCTTTGTCAATCCAAAAAGATCAGTTCAGATTTGGGGTTTTTATGAAATAAAACATTCACAAACCACTCAACATTTAACAAAAGGAGTTTGAAGATTTGAATGTAATGATAAATTCATAGATCACATAGTTTACTGTGATTGACTTGGCTCTTTTCAACAATGAAGTGATTCAGGCTAATTCCAATAGATTTGTGATGGAGAGAACCATCTGCATCCAGAGAGAGGGCTGTGGGCTCTGAATATGGATCTCAACAGTATTTTCACCTTTGTTTGCTTGCTTTTTTCTCTTTTCTCTTATTTTTTTCCCTTTTTTTATCTGATTTTTCTTGTGCAGCATGACAAATGTGAAAATATGCTTAGAAGAATGCCACAAGTTTAACCTGTATTGAATTACTTGCTGTCTAGGGAAGGGGGAAAATGGGAAGGGAGGGAGAAAAATATGGAATACAAGGTTTTGCAAGGTGAATGTTGAAAACTATCTTTGCATGTATTTTGAAAAATAAAAAGCTATTATAAAAAAATGGAAATAAATTGATATCTAACAATGACCCAGCATTGATCTAGGTATATACAGCTATCTTCACCTCCATAGGGAGATCTCTGGAAGCTGGATTGACTCACACAGTAGTAAAAAGTCGATCAATTCTTAGATGACCAGAAAGCTAATTGGAGCCTTATTCCCCATACTAATTAAGTCTTAAGACTTGCATAGGGAGAAATTGATCTAAGCCCACATGGAATAGCTATTTTTCCTACGATAAACCTCCAAACAACTCTTTCTGTCCCCAATCTTCTCTCTCTCCCTCTTTTAAAGACACCTTCTTTGATGCTTAAAATATTCATGCCTCCTCTTGCTTTTAAACTAATTTTGCTTGGATACAAAATAAGTCCACATAAATTATCAGTATTTTTACATATTGCCAACAAAATTCATCAGCAAGAGATTCAGAGAGAAATTCTATTTAAAATAACTGCTGATAATATAAATATTTGGGAGTCCACTTGCCAAGGGAAAGTCAGGAACTATATGCACACAATTACACAACACTTTTCACACAAATAAAGTCAGATCTAATTAATTGGAAAAACATCAAATGGTCATGCGTAGGCTGAGCAAAAATAATAAAAATTATAATACTACTTAAATGAATTTACATATTTAGTGCCACACCAATCAAACTCCCAAGAAATTATTTTATAGACCTAGAAAAATAATAACAAAGTTCATTTGGAAGAACAAAAGGTCAAGGATTTCAAGGGAATTAATGAAAAAAAAATTGGCAATGAAGGTGGCCTGACTGTGCCAGATAAAACTATATTATAAAGCAGTGATCATCAAGACTATTTGGTACTGGCTGAGAAATAAATTAGTTGATCAGTGGGATAGGTTAGGTTCACAGGACAAAATAGTCAATAACTATAGCAATCTAGTATTTGACAAACCCAAAGACCCCAGCTTTGAGGATAAGAACTCACTATTTGACAAAAACTGCAGGGAAAATTGGGAACTAGTATAGCAGAAACTAGGAACTGACCCACACCAAACACTGTATATCAAGATAAGGTCAAAATGAGTTCATGATTTAAACATAAAGAGTGATATAAGCAAACTAGAAGAACATAGGATAGTTTACCTCTCAGATCTGTGGAGAAGAAAGGAATTTGTGACCAAAGAAGAACTGGAACTCATTATTGAATGCCAAATAGATAATTTTGGTCATATTAAGTTAAAAAGTTTTTGTACAAACAAAACTAATGCATACAAGATTAGAAGAGAAGCAATAAATTGGGAAAATGTTTTTATATTTAAGGATTCTGATAAAAGCCTCATTTTTAAAATATATAGAGAATTGACTTAAATTTATAAGAATTCAAGCCACTCTCCAATTGATAAATGGTCAAAGGATATGAGCAGACAATTTTCAGATGAAGAAAAAACATTTCCAGTCATATGAAAAGTTGCTCTAAATCACTATTGATCAGAGAAATGCAAATTAAGACAACTCTGAGATACAACTATACACCTCTCAGATTAGCTAAAATGACAGGAAAAGATACTGACAAATGTTGAAGGGGATAACAAAACTGGGACACTAATACATTGTTGGTAGAATTGTGAATAGATCCAGCCATTTTGGAGAGCATTTTGGAATTATGCCCAAAGAGCTATAAAACTGTGTATATATCCTTTGATCCAGCAGTGTTTCAATTGCACCTCTATCCCAAAGAGATCTTAAAGGAGGGAAAGGGACTCACATGTGCAAAAACGTTTGTGACAATCCTTTTTGTAGTGGCAAAGAACTAGAAACTGAGTGGATGCTCATCATTGTAGAATGGCTGAATAAGTTATGGTATATGAATGTTATGGAATATTATTGTTTTATAAGAAATGTCCAACAAGATGATTTCAGAGAGGCTTGGAGAGACATACATGAACTGATGCTAAATGAAATGAACAGAACCAGGAGATCATCGTACATGGCAACAAGATTATATGATGATCAATTCTGATGGACTTTTTCCAACAATGAGATGATTGAGACTAGTTCCAATGACCTTGTGGTAAAGAGAGCCACCTACACCCAGAGAGAGGACTGTGGGAACTGCGTGTGGACCACAACACAGTATTTTCACTCTTTTTATTGTTGTTTGCTTGCTTTTTGTTTTCTTTCTCATTTTTTTGATTTGATTTTTCTTGTGCAGCAAGATAATTGTATAAATATGTATACATATATTGGATTTAACATACATTTTAACATGTTTAACATATATTGGATTACCTGCCATTTAGGGGAAGGAGAGAGGGTGGGAGGAAAGAGGGGAAAATTTGGAACACAAGGTTTTGCAAGGGTCAATGTTGAAAAATTATCCATGCATATGCTTTGAAAATAAAAAGCTTTAATACAAAAAGAAAAAAAAAAGAATGTCTGCTCTTAAGTAGGCAATTAATGCTTGGTCTTTTGGACTGTTGGATTGTAAGTAGAGGTGGAAGAGTTTTCAGGAATCAGCCTAGAGTCTGACTTGACTGGGGGAATAAAATGAAGTTATTTTCACTTGATATTTCACAAACAAAATATGAAAAAAGTTGGGAGGGGGGACATTGACTTTAGCCAACTCCAATTTTCTTTCTTTATTATGAAAATTTTGCAGAAATAACATCATGAGTACATGGCTCAGAAACCTCATTTTATTTCAGCAAGCACTTATAATAAGCTAACATTTATATAGCACTTACTATGTGCCAAACACTATGCTAAGTGCTTTACAAATATTACCTCATTGGATCCCTACAATAGCCCTCTGAGGTGGGTGCTGTTATCACCCCCATTTTACAGATAAGGAAACTGAGTCAGCTAGAAATTAATTGCCTTGCCTAGGGTGCCTGAGGCCCAGTATGAACTCAGACCTTCCTGATTCCAGATAAATACACAGAGAAAAAATACAAAGTAATATGGGGACAGTAAGGGAGCAGTATCCACATCAGGAAAGCGGCTGGCCTATGAGGGTAGCTGGGGCTGAGAGATGAAGAAGCAAGACCTGAGCAAAGGCCCTGGGGGCAGAGAATAGTACCTGGGCCTCTAGCTCAGCACTTCACCTTTTTGCCTATGTGCCTACAGCAGATGAAGTTAATCACGTGCCAGCAGCGTCTTTGTTGAATCCTCTTGACCCCCAGAATGCAGATGGTCTGTGTCGCCAAGCAGGAGACGGCTGGGTCTGGGTCATTTTTCATATGCTTTAAGGCTGCAACACAAATCTGTAAGTGGCACTTTGGAATTTGGGGCAAGAGAAGGGCTAAGGGCTAAGGAGCTAACCGGGGAAAGGAGAATGCCCTGGTTTGGACCTGAGGGTCACAATTGTACAAAGAACTGATTTTGGCTCCCTGGCCAAAGTCTCCAACAAACCTACACTGTCCTGGGATGGAGGTGGGACTTAAGAAATTGGCTCAATCTCCTGATTTTACTGTCACCTGCCTCATTGTCCCCATTCTGTTCCCTTTCCTGCCAGAAGACCAGGGGGATTAATCAGCTGTAAAGTGCTTTAAGAGCCTCAAAAAATGGTCACCTGGGATCCAAAAGTTCCCTCTGCATTGTCCAGGGAATAGTATTTGCAGAGCCCAAGAGAATAAGAAAGGTGGAATTAAGGAAGAAAACTTGTAAAAGTGATTTGGCCCAAACACTATCAAAAAGTACAGATTGACTCATAACTTATGCATTACAAATGGGAGGGAAGCATGACCTCAACTTTATTCCGAAGTATTGAGAGGGTTGGAGAATCCCTGCAGGAGAGAAAGTCAAAGTCTCGCCAAACCTCTTGTCAGGGGCAATGTTCACCTAGTTCACCCAAGATCGTATCTCAGCCAACAGTGGGTACTGATTCAAAAATACATTAGATCTGGAAGCAGGTGGTGGGTCAGCGGGACATGATTACGAGGATAGTTCACTGCTGCCTTACCAGGGTTTTGGTGATCTCCCACCTTTCTTTATCCCTCCACCAGAGTGCATAATTGAGAGTTGACGCTATTATTTGAATATCAACTGGTCCCTAGTTTCTGGCCCACCAAACCCTTGCCCATGTCTCCACCTACCTCCTCCATGACACAAAAGTCTGGCACTGGGGCCACTCCTCACCTGAAGAGACTGTTTGATATTCCTCCTCACCTTCTAGATCCTTGAGCTGGATAATCTGGCCTATCCAAGGACACAAAGTTCCCTCAGTAGTCAGACAGTGCTCTCTTGACATGCTCTGGAAGCCTCCCTCCTCCCCCGCTTTAAAAGGCTCCCAATTACATGGTGCTTTAAGGTTTACAAAGAGTTTTACATGTTTGATCTCATTTGATCCTCACAACAACCTTGCTCTTCTTATTTCAATTTTATAAATGAGGAAACAGGTTAAAAGGGGGCCTTGTCCAGGATCAGTCATTTAGTATGTGAGGCAGATCTGAAGCCCAAATCCACTGAACCAAGATGCCCTGACAATGGCCTGTCATAGGTCACTCAGGCAACTGTTGGGAGCATCTATTTCCCAGATTTAAATCCTTTCCCATGCTGTGATACTCAACAGGGTAGTAAAGTGTGTGCTCTGACCACTGGTTGAGTTTACCCTTCTTGCTGGGAGAAGACTGCTCAGCCCTGCTGGGGACTTTTGGGCTGAAAAGGATAGTAGCAAAAAAAATCTCTCAAATAGTTAAAAGAGTTCTCTATGCTTTTCTCAATAAGACTCAGCACCAGAGATTTGTTCTCTTGTTTTGGAGAGGTGAGGCTCACCTCGGGATAAGAAGGGACGGGACAGGATGGCATGGGACTGCATGGGACTAGATGGGACAGGATGAGATGGAACAGGATGGGATGGGATGAGATGGCATGGGACTGGATGGGACTGGTTGGGACAGGACTGGATGGGACAGGACTGGAAGGGACTGAATGGGACAGGACTGGATGGGACAGGACTGGATGGGACAGGACTGGAAGGGACTGGATGGGACAGGACTGGATGGGATGAGACAAGACAGGATGGGATGAGATAGAATGGAACAGGACAGGATTGGATGGGACTGGATGGGACAGGACTCGATAGGATGAGACAAGATAGGATGAGATGAGATAGAATGGAACAGGATAGGATTAGATGGGATGGGACAGGACTGGATAGAATGGAACCGGACAGGATGGAACAGGACAGGATGCAACAGGATGGGATGAGATAGGATGGGACTGGTTGGGACAGGATTGAATGGGGTGGGATTGGACTGGATGGGAAGGGAATAGATGGGACAGGACTGGACAGGACAGGATGGGACTGGATGGGACGGGAGAGGAGGCCTTACTTGTCAACCACACAGCTGCTTGTCGTATGCCAGACTGGGGATTATTAAAGTAGCTGAGGCTCTGACTCAAAAACCAGGGGATTTTGTCCTTTTGCTCCTCCAGCTGGAAGAAGAGGCAAGTAGAAACCTAAAGGGCCAGTTTCAGTTTATTACCTGACCTGTGATTTCATCACAAGAGGAAGTTTCTATCAGTGCAAATCAGCCCTGACCCAGAAATGTGAGGTCTTAGGGAATTGTTTGGAGCAGCAGCCTTAGAGGCAGGAAGACCAAGGTTCAAGTTTCACCTCAGATACTTACTGTGGGATTCTAGATAAGCCACTTAACCTTTCAGTCTTAGTTTCTTCATCTGTAAAATGGGAGTAATACCAGTATCTACCTCCCAAGATTGTGGTGAAGATCAAATCTGAGATAATCTGTGTAAAATGGCTTAGAAATCACATGGAATGACAGCCATTATTATTCAGTGTCCATACAAGTCAATGTGACTCTTGCTGGACACCCTCAGGCCCCACAGGACAAAAGCTGAGTCTCCATTACCTTCTTGGCCCCATGCCAACATGGCAACAGTCACATGATGAGGAGGAGGAGGAAATCACCCCCTAAGGACTATAGCAGGATCATAGATTTAGAACAGGAAGGGACTCTCCACCTTAGGGGTGAAGAAACTGAAGGCCCCCAAAAGGCGAATGACTTGCCCAGGCTCTCTCCCCTAGTGTATGAGGTGAGATTCACACCCAGTTCCTTCTGCCCTGTACCACAGGACCCTGACACAGCTGCTCCCCCTCTATCATGACAGTGATACAAAGAAATGTGCCTCCCCACCCTTCCATCTGTGGCAGGATGGTCGACAACATGGGGGTGTTTTGACTTACCAGGGTCCTCCCAATGGTGAACATGTCTCTGTTGCTGCACACCGACTTGAGCCGTGGGCAGACCAGAATTTTAGCAGAGTGGCAGAGGCCGTCCCTGCTAGCCTGCAAAGACAAAAGGAGATAAAGTAGGGAGGTTCCTTCTTTCCCTCAAAGTTCTGTGGTCCCTAGATGGGGAGGGGAGAATATTGGCAGGGACTGAAACATGACAAGTCTGAATCACCATGGACTTGTGGTAGTTCCACAAGATCAAAGGAGGTCACAATGAAATCCCTCAGTTGGCACAAAGCTATGTGTGGCCCCCTCTCATGAGCCTCAGCTGCCTCTCTGCTCATACTACCAGTTACATGGAATGCCTTCCAACTTGGTGACTCCCAAGTCCAGGACAGCAATTTAGCTGCACCTTCAGTGCCCCCTCTTCCCCCGCCCTCACGACATACCCCCCCCCCAAGACAAAGTCTGCAGCATCACACAAGTAGTCGCCATGTTATCTGCCACAAATAAGGCAAAAATAGCAGAGTTGGTGGAGGCAGGGGGAGGCAGGACCTCCATGCCCTCATCTCTCCCCTGTGATTTGCCTCTGAGCCTAACTTCCATGTCTATCTCTTCCCCCATCCTACCTCCATCCCTCCTTTCCTATTCAGCCTGGGTCAGCCCAGAAAAAGATAGGAAAAAAACTGAAGCCAGGGTCCAGAAGAAAGCTTTGGGGTCAATCTGTATTTCCTTTCTCTGTATGATGACTTCTGACCCAGAGCCGGATATGATTCTTATAGTAATTTCAGGATTCAGAGAGTCATATTATCCAGTCCTTCCTTGTTTCCAGGCAGGGAAACCCTGCTAGAGATTTTGAAAATCTCTGGGGAAAAAAGAGACATCCTCTAGTGATATATCATGACCTGTCCCATCTCTCTCCACAATCAGCTCCAGGGTGTGCTGATTTCCCGAGGAGAACAGGGAAAATATGATTGGGAGGGGAAGGTCCAGAACCTGGGGTCTTGGATCTCACATGGGCCACATTGATGTTTTCATCCTGCAGGTGGAACATCAGGGGAACCAGGCTGCAGTGGACCTGGTACCTAAAAGGAGCCATCAAGAACCTTCGTTTCACCTTGGCCAAGAGGGCAGCAAACATGTCAATTGAATTATAGCGAAGGTCGTCCGACTCCTAGAGAGGGGAAGGGGACATACAAATGAGTATATACACTAATATTTCCCCTCAGCCAGCAGCCTTAGAATCATAGTCCTACTTTGATCCAGCATCTATACTGAGCCTGTATCCCAAAGAGATCATATAAAAGGGAAAAGGACCCACATGTGCAAAAATATTTGCCTGTGTTACCTAAACCCAGCACAGCCTTGACCCCAAAATACTGAGCTGAGAATACACACACATCTGGCTAGAGCCCAGGCTGAGGGCTGTTTTTCCCCTATTCTCTCCTCTCCTTATGTCCGCCCCTGGGTTCTCCATCCTTTCCAGCTCCCTTCCCAGAGTAGCAAGGAATTCAGAGACCTGTTTTCCCATCCCAGCTCTGCCACTGGCCTCTGGTGGGACCTTGGGTGGAAAAAAAGTCAAGGCCCAATCTGGAAGAGGCGGGGTCTGGACTAGGATGGTGATTGAAGACTTTTGGGGGTGTTACAGATTCCTTTGGAAATCCCATGAAGCCTAGGAGGCCCTTTTAAAAATAACGTTCTTCAATAATTAGAGGAACTGTTATATTGCCGTTAGGGAGCAATGAAAATAAAGATGGAATTTTCCCCCATTCAGGTTCGTGGACCCCCTAAAACCTATCCATGGAACTTAGGGTTAAGAACCCCTGGGCTAAAAGTTGGATTTGGCCTTAATAACGGCCTCTATCTTCCAGGATTGTTGTGAGGATAAGAGAGATGTTTTATAAAAGCTTCAAATCCTTCAAAGCACTATATGAATGCTGGCTATTGTTGTCATTATTATTCTAGCTCAAAATTCATGCCCTATGGGTAGAGTCTAAGGTCCTCCCTGTCTGTCTCAAATATTCTGTGATTGCAAGTTAACAAGATCCAGCTCACTGCTCAGTCATACACAACTAGGATCTTCTGCTGGCCAAAGGAACTCGGGTCCATGTGTTTAATATGATTGTACATGTATAACCTATATCAGATTGTTTGCTGCCTTGAGGAAGGGAGAGGGAAGGGAGGGAGGTTAGAAAAAAGGAAATCAAAATTTTATAAAAGTAACTGTTGAAAATGGAAAAAAAATTTTAAATGTTAAAAAAAAAAATCTATGGCCCATTCCTTCTAGGGTTATCCTGAGCTTCTCACAAATTAACCTCCCTGTACACACTCGGATACTACTAGCAGCATGAAGTCTTCCTTTAAAAAAAAAATTATAATAGTATTTTATTTTTCCAAATACATGCAAAGATGGTTTTCAACATTTACCTTTGCAAAAACTTTTGTTCCAAATTTTTCTCTTTTCCTTTCTCCCTCTCTCCTCCCCAAGACAACAATCATGTACAATTATGAAATCTTCCTTGACCCCTCCAAATTTTTCTCCCTCTCCTCTTTCCAAGACATCAGTCAATCTAATATAGGTTAAACATATGCAATTATGAAACCTTCCTTGACTCTCCCTCAGATATATCTAGAACAGGGGCTCTCAAATTACGGCCTGCAGGCCAGATGAGCCTGCTAAAGATGTTTATGCACCCGCTGGGTTATGGCAAATGGGCTGAGGGGCAGAGACAGAGTGTGAGCTTTTTTTACTATAGTCTGGCCTCTAACAGTCTGAAGGACAGTGAACGGGCCCCCTATTTAAAAAGTTTGAGGACCATTGATCTAGAAGAATGGGGCTGACCTTCCCTCACGTCCCCATCACTCTCCATTTAGGATCCTTCTTCTCTGCATACAACCTATTCTCCCAAGTCAAATGCCACTTTTGTCAGAATGGCCCAACATCCTCTCTCTATCATTTCTCATACTCCATTCTCCTCCCCTCCCTTTCTCAAAATCCTTACCCTCTCTCAAGGCTCAGCCCCACGTCACAGTCCCCACAAAGCCCGAGTGCCTCTGTTGTTGCTGCTTTCTCCCTCCCCAAATCCACTTGTGCTACATGCATGCAATTTGGGGAGGAGGGAGAGGTGTGGACTATAATGTTACTGAGATGGGGTATTCCAGGTTAGAAAATTCCCTCTGCTACTGTCCCTCAGCTTTGGTTTTAGAGATTTAGTCAAGAGGTAGGAATCGAATGCAAGTTTTCTTGACCCAAAGCCAGTTGTTTATCTGCCATGACATGCCTTGGAGATACATTTTTCTATGATTATTGACACTAATAATACTGTTAACATACAGCTAGCATTTCTATAGCTCTTTTACATAGTACCACGTTGATCTTCACAACAACCCTGCTAGTATTATTCCCATTCTACAGATGAAAAAACTGAGATTAAGCAAGAGGCAAGATTGATCTGAGTCTATATCCAATGCTCTTTCCACAATCCTTTTCCTCCTTCTAGTAGAGAGCCAGTTATTTAGGTCAGGGATCATTTCTGTTTGCATTCTTTGCATCCAGAATACTGCTTATAAACACTTATAAAAATTGAACAGAGGTTGAATTCATTTCTTTGGGATTTCCAAGATGGCAGCTGGACATAGAAAAGGCCTCCACCTGCTGTCTCTCTGCACCCCCTCCAAAATCCCAGTCACCCTGAAACCTTACATCATCAAAGAAGGGCCGCAGGGCACAGGAGATCTCAATGAGCAGTATGACAGAGTCGGTCCAGGTGAGGTTGTAGATAATGCATCTCAGAGTCAGGAATGCTTCCGTCACCACTTTGGAGTTCGTGGAGTAGCAGCAGCTCAGGACGTAGGGCTGCAGCATTCGGAAGAACTTGTTCTGCACAGACCCGCAGAGGGTGAGGAGCTTGGAATCTAGCTCCCAGGGGCCAGAGATGTCACGCAACTCTACCCACCTCCCAGAACCTCATGTTGAGCTTGAAATGGCCTGGTACTCGGGTGAGAAGTGGGGAGGATCCTTCCCCAGTGGGGGGGGGGGGAGCCTTTGAGCATGGACTAAAGAACTGTGTTGCATTCACTCCAAGGGACTAGGGGCCAGAAACAGCTGATAGATCCCTATCTGGGTCTCCTTTATCCTCAACTCCCTATGTTTCCATCAACTTCCACCAGCATCGATCTGGGTGATAGCATGCATTTTCCTATCCCACTTTCCTACAAATTCTCTAAGGACACTGACTATGTGGCCTAGCAATCTAGCTGTTAGGGAACTTGCTCTGAGAGCTTTTCCCCGGTAAAGCTCCAAGTCCTTAAGCAGATGCCTTTGGCCGGCATCTTGGGCTTGGTCAGAAACAGGTAGAGAGGTTCCAGGACCCCACCTCTGCCCAGTCCTTCCTAGATGGCAGCACCTGCTGAGAGCACTTTTTTTGGTACAATGCTCAAGCTGTTACCTTCCCCCATCCCCCACATTATCCCCCCCCCAAACTTTACCGTCTCCTTATGCATCCCAAAGTTCCCTGCTGCCCTTAGCACCAGCTGCTGGGTCACTGGTTCATTTTTTTGGACAAAATTTATAAGGAGTTCGATGATGGTGTCATCTGTCATGACTGCCACCTCTGAGTTGCGGAGCAGCTGCCAAAAACAAAGGCAAAAAGAAGCTTAGAGACAAATGAGAAACCTTTGTGACTTTCAGGAACTCGGTAGTACAAGCTAACAACGCTTCAAAGGATTCCAATGACTGACCACACAAGAATGCAGAAATCAATTAATTCATTCTTCCCTTTGAATGAATGGCACTAGCATTTGTCAAGTAATACTGTGTGTCCAAGTCTGTGCTAGATATTGTGTAAGATATAAAAAAAGTCAAGAAGATATTCTTCCTGACCTTTAGAGAAGTTTACAGTCTAATTGGATAAATCAAGAAATACCTTGAATGCAATTCAAGGTATTATTAATGTGATGGACATTTGTGTCTGTCTTTTTAACATCACAATATTCTCCCAGTGATGTTATATGACTGCCAATCTTGAAACACCACAGTCTTCAAAGAATCGCAATTTCATTGTCCAAAGGGCAATGGATGTATGGCTGACATACTAGCTGTAATGCCTTCCAATGAAGAAATGGTTTAAGGAATAGCATCCAAGAAAAGGTATAGGAAGAAGAGAAGGCCAGAGTGGAGTGCATGAGCCCAGCTGCTCATACCTACCAAATGTCAACACACCGGAAAGAATGTCCTCAAAAATGGGCAAATCTATGTATCAGATCTACATTTTCCATTTGGGAAATGAAAACCCTTTATTATATTATTATTCTGAAAATAATTCTGACATCATATTCCACTTCCCACCTCAGACGCTGACCAGCTATGTGACCATGGGAAAGTCACCTAAACCTATTCGCCCCAGTTTCCTCATCTTTAAAATGAGCTGGAGAAGGAAGTGGCAAACCACTCCAATATGTTAGCCAAGAAAACCCCAAATGGGGTCACAGAGAGTCAGACCTAACTGGAACGCTATGGGAACAACATGACTGAAACAACAATGTTATTTGGAGAAGGATGAACAAGAGAAAGGCTGATGAGCATTTACAAATTTTCACACTCAAAGTTCAAAGAGAAACTGGTCCAGAGTACACGTAAGTGTTTTTTCATGTGAATATATACCTATACCAATTGTGACAGCTAGTAATACATGCCAGTTGATTCTTGGCAGAATCTTCATGTTCTCATCTCAACACTCCATGTTGGTTCCATCACACCAGATTATTTTCTCCAAAGGGAGAGAAAAAACAATGGCTCCAAACCCATAAATGGATGCTGATGACTGACCTCCTGGCTTTGTTCACAGACCTCAGTGCTGCCCCACTTCAATCAGTGATAGTTGTATCACACACATTAATAAGCAATGAGCAATGAACAATATACTAATTAGGAAGGATTGAGTTTAAAATGTTGAATTGAAAATATAGCTGCTGCTGCAAATATATGGATATATATTCTTAGATGTTACATTTGGCACAGATATATCAATGAAGACTAATTCAGGGAAAGAACACTGGCATGCCCTTTGGATGAGAATTTCTCATTAAGAGCAAAATTTATAAGTATCCCTCAGTTATTCCCTTGTTCACCTCCTCCAAATAACTTCATTATGATTATTACTATGGGGTCATTTCAATCATGAAATGAAAAACTCTTCATGACCCTTAGCAAAAAATACTGGAGTAGTTTGACTTTTCCTTTTCTAGCTCATTTTACAGATAAAGAAATTGAGACAGGGGCAGCTAGGTGGCGCAGTGGATAGAGCACCAGCTTTGAATTCAGGAGGACCCAAGTTCAAATCTGATCTCAGACACTTAACACTTCCTGGCTATGTGACCCTGGGCAAGTCACTTAACCCCAGCCTCAGGAAAAAAAAAAGAAATTGAGATAAACAGTTAAGTGATTTGCCCAAGGGTTACATAGTTTCTGAGATGGGAGTTGAACTCAGCTCTTCATGACTCAAGGCCCAAAGCTGTATTTACTATAATATCTCTCTAAATACTATTTTTATTATTATTCTACCTTAGAGGACCAGGAGGTAAGAATCCCTTCCAGGTCTTAAATCTTATCATAACTTGGCTCACCAACATCTCAGTGGCAGAGACATGCTTGATAGTATTAAAAATTGGGATTCTAGTGAGTGAAACAAAATGCAAACACTACTCAACAGACTAAAGATATACTTTGAACTTAGGATAGGAATGAATGTCCACAAGGAAGCTAAAAGCATTTGGAAGAAGGGTACCTAAGATAATGGCATAATAAAATTTACACTGATGCGTATCTCAACTATTTACTTTTCTAAGTAATCAAGATTTGGGGCTTAAGGGGTTTAATCATTTACATCATAGTAGATTTTGTTAGATTTTGATACGATTTGTATCAAACCTATGAGCATTTAAGGTATATATATTCGTGATCCTAATCAATAAAATTAAAGAGTTCTAACTGAATTTTTCTCCTGGCCTCCTGATTATCACTCTTCATCTCACTACAGGAGCTGAACTCCAACATTCTACCATGTCTTTGGCTACCTACAATTCTTTCTAATCTAAGTCAAGAGAAGAAAAATATCTCACTGAAACAGAGTTCATGATCACCCCCCTCTGTTACAGCCTTAAAACCCACTAAAACTAAACTGCAAGTGAAGGTGGGGATACTGGGCCTGGTTTTTGTTGGACTCATTGCTTCATTTCATCTGAGTCCCAAGATTTTGTTTTGATGTCTCCTGACTGAGATCATTTCCTAATCAGAGAAGATCTTGGAGTCCCTGGTTCAAATCAACAGGAATTCACTCCTATAAGACCAATCCAATTCCAATATCATATCGTGTGTGAAGCTTTCTCTGTCTGATCTCTCCAATTAGAAGGCAATCTTCTCATCATCATTAGATCACACTTCCTACTTCATTTCCCTGTCTCTTTAAGTGGCTTTAAGGTGTTTTAAGTGGCTATTTGTGTCTCAGTCTGAATTAGGCAATGTAGTAGAGTGAAAGGAGGGATGTGGAGGCAGAGGACGTGGGTTTGAGCCAGCCACTGAAGCTCTCCAGTGTTCAGCTTGAGCATCTGCAAAAAGATTCCTTTAATCTCTTTTCTATTATCACTTATCTTCTCCCACCTACTTCCCAGGGTAGTTTTATGAACCAAATGTGATGATACATGCAAAGAGTTTTATAAACATTAAAGCACTACATTTAAAAAAAAATAGCTATGGTTATTATCACTACTATCGTCATCCTTGGAATAAGGAAAAGCCTGGATGTCTAGATTGCCCCATGCAGTACCACCCTGGAGCCCAGGCCACCTTTCCTCCTGCCTCTGGCCCCTCCAGAACAATCCCTTACAGAGTCTCACAGACCTCGGTGAAGATAGCCAAGGCAGTAACAGAACTCCCAACTTCAATCCCGTTGAGGATGTTAAAGATCAGACTGACAATGGGGCGAATGTGCCAGCAGCTCCTAATGATCATAGACCTGTCATGGGAAGTAGAGAACAGAATCCAGGGTCTCAGTCACAGGAGAGTGGCAGCCCAAGATGTGGACCCAGGGAGAAAGCTTACTTGGCTACCAAGGTGATTCCCTCCAAGTATCCCTCTGGATTAGCCAGGAGCTCCCAGGTCTTGTGATATTGCATGAAAGACACCTGGTACCCATACCCAGCTGAACTGATCAAGGTCTTCAGGGACTCAATGGTAGAGCTGTGAAAATGGCAAAGAGTGGGGATAGTCACCTACCAGCTGTCCCTTAACAAGAAATCACCCCTTAGTGTTTTCACTACTCATTCATTTAACTTTTGCCCAAAACACCCAGTGAAACAGACAGAGTTACACCTGTTTCATAGATGAGGACGCTGAGGTCCAAAAGTTTCTTCCTTGATCATAAATGAGCTAACTCACATAAAGTGCTTTGGAGATCTCAAAATGCTATATAAATGCTAGCTGTAAATGGAGATGATCATAGCACTAATCTCACAAGGATCAAGTGATATGTCACAGGTAAAATGTTTTATAAACCTTAAAGAACTATATAACTGACAGCTATCATTAGTAGTAAATGGGAAATCTAATAGGGCAGATGGACAGCTAGGTAGCCCAGTAGATAAGAATGCCAGGCCCAAAGTCAGGAAATCTCATCTTGCTAAGTTCAAATCTGACCTCAGACCCTTAGTATCTATGTGATTCTCGGCAAGTCGTTTCACTCTGTCTCAGTATCCTTATCTGTAAAATGCACCGAAGAAGGAAATGGCAAACACTTTAGTATCTTTGCCCCAAATGGGGTCACAGAGAGTTAGGCACTACTGAAACAGCTGAAAAACAACAACAAAAGTAGAAAAGATAATCCAAATTTAGAAATAATGTTATTTAGTTCTTTTTAGTTTGTTTCTTTGGGAAATTTTCCTGGAGGAAATGGGGAGCCGCATAACTCTGTGAAGAAAGAAACTCAGTACCCCCAGAAGACAGTATTCCAAGCACTGGTGTAGACAAGAGAAGGGGGCTTCTTAGTCACAGAGGTGGTGAGTAGACGGCTGTGAGAATCTCCTTAGTATACTACATTAGTAGAGGAAGAAAGTAGCCAAAGTAGCCAAGAATAGCCACAGGACATGAGAGGAATTGTTTGTAAGAATCTCCAAAATCTGAGATAATTTTAGAAAAAAAAGTATTAGATCTTTTCATAAAGAGAGTGATGGAAAGAAGGAGTAACTCCTTCCACAAGTCTTTGTGAGGTTACATTTTATAGAACTCAAACAAGGGCATAAAGACATTTGCCTGACTTGCCATAAAGGCAGTTTGAGATATATACATATCTGTAGATAAGTCAGTCTATTTTGGGAAACTCAACAAAACAAGTTTTGGATGGACTAACCAAACACATTTGAATTCAATCAAATGGAAAAGAGTTGATTAAAGAGGCACTGGAGCAGCTCTGAGTATCAAGAAGATATAACTAGATACACAGATAAGATATAAGATAGTATGAGGAATGCTGGCTCTCAAAAAAAAAATGCTGGCTTAAATTCATAACATCTGCTAAGGACAATAGAGGGAGGAAAGGTATGTGCCTGACACATAGTAGGCACTTAATAATTTATGTGTCTATTTATTTATTGGTTTATTTCCTTCCTTTCCTCCCTCCTTTCTTCCTCCTTCTTCCCTCTCTTCTTGCTTTCTTGCTTCCTTCTTTCCTTGTTTACTTCCTTTTTTCTTTCATTCTTCCCTCCCTCTTTCCCTCTTTCATTACTCTCTTTCCTTCTTCCTTCCTTTTTTCCTTCCTTCTCCCTCCTTACTTTCTTGTTTCTTTCCTCCCTCCCTTACTTTCTTCCTTCCTTCTTCCCTCCATCCTCCTTTCCTTCTTCCCTTCCATAAGAAGATCAAAGAAAGAAAAGACAGAATTCCTGTAAGTGACTAGGACAAGGCAAAGGACTGATGGAGTGAACTCAGAGCTTCTCAGCTCTTATTTTGCTTCCATTTTCTCTCCTGACAAAGACAATATTTCGATGGCAAGGATGAAACAAAAGTGATCAACAGGGAAGTTAAGCTCAATCAGTGATACAATGGAAAGTGCTTGGACTTTAGGTTAGGAGAACTGCATCCCACTTCTTACTGCCTAGGTGACATTGGACAAGACACTTAATATCTCTGGGCCTATTTCTTCATCTAAAAAGAAAGGACTGGATTAGATGTCTGCTACAGTCCCATTCAACTAAAAAGCCTTTGCTCACATGAAATGGTAGGAGAGCTCCTAGAAGTCCCAATAAGTGGATGTCACCAGTCTCAGTCAAATTTCATCTAAGAGTCCTGAAAGAATCTATACAAATGATTACTTAGCAAAATCTGTGATTTTTGAAAGTTGTAGAGAATGGTTGGAGAAGAATAATATTGCCTCAATTTTCAAAGAATGGGAAGAGAATGGTCCTTACATTATAAGTTGAGTTTGACTTCCATTCTTGGAAAAAGTCTCAAATATGTGACTAAAAGAATAGTTAAAGGGCACCTAGAAAGGAAGAGTGATCATGGCAATATAGCTTCATTAAGAACTAGTCACATGAGTGACTAGTTTTTTGTCTTTTTGGACAGCACTACCTCAATGACATCTGAGAAATGACATAGAGGGAGAATTCTTATATTAAAGACAGGCATCTGACAAAGCCTCACATTCTATGGTTGAGAATAAGGTGGGGAAATGCAAACTTAATAAAATAACGTTAGCTCAATCTGTAATCAATTGTAATCAAATGAATTAGATTCAAAGTGTAGATAATGACTGATTCAAGGTAGTCTGGAGAGAAGTCTCTGAAGAAGTGAGCCCGGGAATCTATCATCAGTTCAGTTCTGTTCAATGTCATTATTAATAACTTGAATGAAGGCAGAGATGACATAATTACCAAATTTGTAAATGACATGAAGCAGGGATGGACTGTGTACTGGAGGTGGAATAAGATATTCAAAACAACAATACAGGTTAAGAGTGATGGGCTGAATCTAACAATCAATCGATGAACTGGCATTTATTAAGTGCATGAGCATTATGTTGTAAAAAAGAAGTTTGATTAGGATAACTGCAAAGCCTTACACTGGGGGTTAAGAAAATCAATCCCATATATACAGGGATGGGAGAGGCTTGTCTAGACAACATTCATGTGATAAAGGCCTGGGGGGGGGCGGTTCATAGACTAAAAGCTTCCTATGAGTCAATAATGTGATGTTAGGCCACGCATCCGGAGTCCAAAACAAGGGAGACAAGAGGCCTGCTGTACTCTGCTGCCTTGGTCAGAATAGAATTGAAGGATTGGGCTCAGTTCTGGCTACCACACAGGAGGGATATTAAAAAACTAGAGTACATACAAAGAGAATGGGCTCCGTGGTAAACAGACTAAACAGACTGACAAACAGGACAAACAAAAATCTTTAGAAAGGATGTTCTTTAGAGAGGATGTTTAGCTTGGAAAAAAAAAAAAAAAAAAGAAAAGAAAAGAAAACTGAAGGGGGCTGTGAGAGGTATTTTCAAGTTTTTGAAGACTTGTAATAGGGAAAAAGGATTAAACTTATTCTGCTTGACCCCAAAAACCAGAACTAATACCTATAGATATATAAGGAAGAACTTGCTAATAATTGGAGTTAATCCTGAAATGAAATGGGCAGTCTTTCTCTCCTATCACCTCTTTCAAAAGAGGAAGGATGATCACTTGTCAGCAACCTTGCAGAGAGGATTTCTGTTAAGGCATTTGAGGATTTCCAAGATCCCTTTTAACTCTGAAACCTTATGTGGGGAGTACCTCACAGGGTTCATCCATTCAGGTATCCCTGGCTGTTTGGGGAGATTCTTGCTGCCCCCTTCAAACACGAGGAAGGAGATCAGAGATAGGAGGGCCATGTACAGCCAAGGGTAGAAGGTCTCTACCTCTACCATAGAACTGGATTCCAAAAGCAGCTCATTGAGAGCCCTGCCGGCCTGAGGGAGCAGAGAAAAATAGCATTATCACTTTTATTTGGTCTACTCACTTTCAAATCCCTGGGGAGTTCTATCCCTTAAAAAGCCACTATAATATACTCCCTCAGGACAGTCCATGGTTATAGTGTGTCAAGGCCATACCTAGCTGATGTATTGAAGGCCTTTCTTAACTTTTCATTTTCTGCCTTTCAGAGCATTTTCACAGTTACTATCTCAAGGCATCCTTCTTTATCCCTGTGGGGTAGGTAGGGGCAGGAACCATTATCCACAAGGGAGAAAAGTAAGAACCGAAGATATTCACTTTCTTACTACAGCTTACACAAATGATGATCTGACTCTCAGCCCAGTGCAATCACCTTAACAAGTCCCAACCTGTGTCATTTCTCCTCCCTCCAAGCACCTTTTTTTTTGCTCCCTGGTATTATAAAGAAAGCAAAGGGGTGGGCACTCCATGGAGTTTGGGAGTTCTGCTTCTAAGCCCTATTTCCATCCCCTGCCCTACTGGCTTTCCATCAACATACCACCACAGAGGTCATCACCACAGATTGCTCGGACTCCTTGGGATCCTGAACATTTAAAGATTTCAACCTCTTCAGCAGATGATTCAGAATGTTATCATAACCTTTGGAGGAGGCTGCCAGGATCTTCCACAGCTCTCGATCCCTATAGGGTTGGAAACCCATTATTAGCTAGACCACCTCAGACCATGCTTTTGCAGATTCCACAAAGCATCAGAAGGGAAAAGATTTTGCCTGGCTCTCTCTCCCCCTTGGAAATCTTTTTTTCTTTGTTCTTATTCCCTTCTTTCTCCTTTTGTCTCATCATCCTTCTCTGCTTCAATTCAATGCAACAGTATCTATTAAGTGCCTACTATATAGGGACAAAATAGCATCCTTTCCTAGAGACATACACCCAAGTATGATTAGGGACTCCTAATTCAGGAGCCAGTTCTCTATCCACTAGGCCATACTGCCTCTCAGTTCCTAGGGATACAAAATTTAAAAACAAAATCATCCCTGCCTGCAAGAAAAGTTAGATTCTGCTTTTATTTCTTTTTTCCTTTCTCTGTTTGTTCCTTTTTCTTTCCTTCCTTCATTCCTTCTCTTCATTCCCCTCTTCTTCCTTTTACTTCATCCCCAGAGTATTACACATCCTTCACTGGCTAATTAATATCCATTATAAAAATCATATTAAGTACAAAGCTTAGGAATGGCAGTTTTCAAAGGAAGAAATCCAAGCTATCAATAACCATATAAAAATGCTCCACATCATTAAAAATTAGAGGCATGAAGATTAAACAACCAAGGTTTTACCTCATGTCCATCAGATGGGAAAAGTGACTAAGAGGGAAAATGACAAATGTTGGAGATAAATGATGAAGGGAAATAGGCACATTAATATATTGTTGGTCTGATTGTGAATTGGTGCAGCCATTCAAAAAAGCAGAAGTATATCCCCAAAGTCTCTAAAATGTACATACCCTTCAACCCAGTGAAACTACTATTTGTCCCATACCTTGAAGAAAGAGAAAAAGGGCTCACAGATATAAAATATTTATAGCAGCTCCTTTTGTAGTGGCAAAATACCAGAAACTAAAGGGATACCCATCAATTGAAAATAACTGAACAAACTATGATAAATGAATTAATGGAATATTCTTATGCTATAAGGGATAAAAGGGATACTTTTAAAGAAACTTAAGAAGATTTGCATTAATTGATACAGAATGAAGTAAGCAGAACCAGGAGAATCATTTATATAGTGGCAACATTATAAAGACAAATTTTTTTTTGATACACCTAAGAACTCTAACCAGTGCAATGACCAATTACAATTCCAGAGGACTTGTGATGAAACAGAGCTGAAGAATTCAAGATGGAGAATGAAATATCTATTTTTGGACATTGCCAAGGTTGGAATTTGTTTTGACTTGATTGTGCATATTTGCTCAAAAAATGAAAGGGGAACTATTATACATTGAAAAGAAATGCTTGGGGGCAGCTAGGTGGCGCAGTGGATAGAGCACCAACCTTGAATTCAGGAGGACCCAAGTTCAAATGTGATCTCAGACACTTAACACTTTCTAGCTGTGTGACCCTGGGCAAGTCACTTAACCCCAGCCTCAGGAAAAAAAAAAAGAAGAAGAAAAAAAGAAAAGAAATGCTCATCGTTCTCTCACTATATATTTAAAAAAAAATAATGAAGAGGATAATTATCAAGGCTCTCTTGTAATTTCACAGTCCTGCTGTCAGTTACAAACTACTGGAGCTGTATTGTGAGAACTCGGTGATTGAAATAGTCAGCTAATTTTATCATTACTTTCCACTGCTATATGGATGGGGACATGGGCTTTCAGGAAATGAAAAGCCAGAAATGCTTGGAGGGGGAGGATAGTTCACTTTTAAATGGAAATGATAGATGTTAAAATGTTCTGAAAGCTAAAGAAAAAGAAAAAGGCATTCCATCAATCAGTTAAAAAAAATCAAAAGGGGTAGAGTGGCAGGAGGAAAAAATAAATACTCATTAACTGAAAACTAATTACGTATGTTCTTAAGGACAAATTAAGTAAAATCTACCTCTGACCACACATTCACAGGAAACAGAAAAATTCAGGGAATGATCTGTTTAGATTCCCAAGCTTTAGAGTCTAACATAAATTTTGATGCTTGAAGGAGGAAAAGGGAAGCAGTGTGAGTGGGGAAAAGATGCCACAGAGAATCTATTTTATTGACTGATCCATACTAAAGCATGGAGCAGGGCTGAGGTGTCCCTGTAATTACTTATTATCTCTAACCCAAGCAGTTGTCCCAGATACCTTCAGAAAGTAAATGGGCTATGAGAGTAGCATTCTCAAGGAACTATCCCTCAAGAGACCCTGCATCCCAAAGGTAACCATTACCTCCCTTGTTTCCTGCTCCTGAAATCTTGGGAGTTGACAGAGAAAGCAAATAGGGTGAAATCCAGATGTATTGACAATGTCAGAGGAGAGAAGAGGGTGTGTTGGAGACCAATTGGATATGGGGAGTAAGAAAGATTGGGTTGAAGATGACCCGCAGGTTGAGAACCTATGAGGCCAGGAGGAATAGCATTTGAGAGGAAAGAGAACAAATTTGATTTGGGACTGTTGAGTTTAAGATGTCTACAATACATCCAGTTTTAGATGTCTCAAGGACAATTGAGATGGGATCTGGAAGTGGCTGAGAGTTTAAGGCTCTAGAACTGAGAGAAGAGGTAATAGAGGTTGGGGGAGGGAAGATCCTAAGGCTGGGAGTGGAGAGGAGACCCTAGATAGATTTGGGGCTGTGGCACTGACTTACTGAACATTATCCTGGATGGAGAGAAACTTCAGCATGACCTCATCAGGATACTTCTGGGCCAGTTCTTGAATAGTCTTCTCAGCGATTTTGATGGCACTGGAATCTTTTATGTTGTTCAGATTGCTGTAAATCATCTCGATCAATTCTGGCACCTGAGTGGAGAAGGGGACATGTTCCTCTTGGGAGCCTCGGGCTCCGTAAAGGAGGAAACAGAATTGGATAATAATAAGCCTCAGAGACATAGAGTTTTTTGCATCAGAAGTTAGCACCATAAATAGAGCTTGGAACCGGGAGCATGAAAAGGACCCTCAGGTGGGGAAGAGCAAGAGTTCATTACCTTTTTGTGTGTTCTTGGATGCCTCTGACAGTGACCTTCATTATCAAGAATAATTAGGGTTTTCCCCCTATTTGGCACCCCAGAAGTCTGATTAATGGGGAGTACAGATGAAGTGGTAAAGTTTAGGGCAGATAGGCTTTTGGAAGGAGATCTGAAAGAGATCTGGATATTCCCCAACACATACACACATACACACACACACACAGAAAGAGAGAGAGAGAGAGAGAGAGAGAGAGAGAGAGAGAGGAGCCCTCAAAGGATTGTATTGGAGCCAGAAGGCAACACAAGGACCAACTAATCCAACTCCTTGGTTTCATGATGGAGAAACAAGACCTTCCCTTTCCTCCCAGAGAAAGGGCTTGTTCACAGTTCTATTGACCAGCTCCTTCACCTTTTACTGAAAGTGAAGCTGAGCTGAGGTACCTCAAATGGAATCTAACAGACTCTCAGGGTTGGAAGAGACTAAGGAACTACATGGTTAAACTCCATTTTTGTTGTTGTTTGTCCTTCATTCTCAAAGAGGACCATGACACCAGGGAGGAGATGCCAGGACATGCAAGTGACCTGGATTTCAGCAAGGGAGGGCTATACAAAGTCACCAGTCTTAACTTCCCCCTCTAGAACCATCTGAGTCCAGCGGCAAAATATAGATCAAAACAACTAGAGATGGGAAACAGAATCCCAGAGTTATTGTTGTCAGAGCATGAAATGGAACCTAATTCTCTGTTGAAATTTGCCTTCTCTAATTGAAACTATTTCTACTCATATAAAAGAGTGTTCCAAATTACTATTGGTCAGAGAAAAGCAAATTAAGACAACTCTGAGATACCACTACACACCTTCCGATTGACTAAGATGACAGGAAAAGATAATGATGAATGTTGGAGGGGATGTGAGAAAACTGGGACACTGATGCATTGTTGGTGGTATTGTGAATGGATCCAACCATTCTGGAGAGCAATTTGGAATTATGCTCAAAATGTTTGATAAAACTGTGCATACCCTTTGATCCAGCAGTGTCTCTACTGGGCTTATATCCCAAAGAGATCTTAAAGAAGGGAAAGGGACCTGTATGTGCAAGAATGTTTGTGGCAGCCCTCTTTGTAGTGGCCAGAAACTGGAAACTGAGTGGATGCCCATCAATTGGAGAATGGCTGAATAAGTTATAGTATGTGAATGTTATGGAATATTATTGTTCTTTAAGAAACCATCAGTAGGATGATTTCAGAGAGGGCTGGAGAGACTTACATGAACTGATGCTGAGTGAAGTGAGCAGAACCAGGAGATCATCATACACTGTAACAAGAAGACTGCATGATGATCAATTCTGATGGACATGTCTCTCTTCAACAATGAGAGGATTCAGACCAGTTCCAATTGTTCAGTGATGAAGAGAGCCATCTACACCCAGAGAGAGAACTGTGGGATCTGAGGGTAGACCATAACATTGCATTCTCATTCTCTGTTGTTGTTTGCTTGCATTTTTGTTTTCTTTCTCAGCTATTTTTTTCCTTCTTGATCCAATTTTTCTTGGGCAGCAAGATAACTATAAATATGTATACATATATTGGATCTAACATGTATTAGATTACCTGCTATCTAGGGGAGGAAGTGGGAGAAAGGAGGGAAAAATTTGGAACAGAAAGTTTTGCAAGGGACAATATTGAAAAATAACCCATGCATATGTTTTGTAAATAAAAAGCTTTATAAAATAAAAAAAAAATTGCCTTCTCTGTGGCAAAACAGAAAGAATTGGCCCCACTCCTTCTGGGAGAGCCAACCTCCACTAGACTCCAATCTCACCAATTTATCACTTGCTTGATCTCAACTCAGGTCCACCTCATTCTCTTACCCCCCAGGTTTTACATCATGTGGGGGAACCTACTTCTTTCCTCAGAAGAATATAATCCTTAGTCAGTGAGCCATTTAAATTTTTAACTCTGGAGCAATTTTCCACCTTGGAGCAAAGCCTTCCTCACCCGTCCTTAGTTAAAATTCTTTCCATTATACCACAGTCCCCTGTGACCAACTCTTATTTCCACACTGGCCTAGTTTATCCTTCATTAGAAAGCCTAGTGATTTCTTACTTTGGGGGGGACTCACCATAGTATTTCTAGACTTTGCATGGACACCTGATTAACATTAAGTCTACTGCAGCTTAGAACTCTTTAAGTTCAAGTGACCTACCAGCCTCAGCCTTCCCTATTAGCAGGGATCACAGGCATATGCTACAATAATGGCATCAAAAAAAATTATTTGTAAACCAAGTTATTTGATCCTAAGTTAAGAAACTACCTTAGAGAGGCCCTAGGCCCAAAAGTCTCTTAAATTTCCCTACCTTGCTGAGATCAGGAAGAGGCTCATTTATTAACTGCTCCAACATCTGAACAGGTGCCCAAGTGTTATACCTGCTACCAACGGTCATGGCCTTCACACACAATGTTATAATGGTTGCTCTCTCATTGGGGTTCAGAAATTTCTTGAAGAACTAAAGGAAGAATAGTGTCAGATATTCCTTCCAATAAGGTCCCTTCCTCTACCCCCAACACCCCCAAAATGAGAGCAAAGACCCAGATGGGAGCAGCAACAGCCTTATGTGGCTAGTTTTACAGAAGAGAAAGATTTAGCTATCAACAAATGCAAAGTCCAAATTCAAAGTACAATAGACTCTATTCTCTAGGTTAAAGGAACAGATTTTTTTCAAAATAAAAAATGATCCAAAAAGGATTTCCATTTCAGCTTTAGTATGGTTTTTTTTGGTTTGTTTTTTTTGTTTTTTTGTTTTTTTTTTTTAAAGATTTGAGTACAAGTATTTCAAATGTTTGGGAAAATGATTACTATTTCAATACAAATTAAGGGGCCACAAGAGGAGGGGGAAAGTTTCTTGGGTTCCTCATTTGTGCCTCAATTCTCCATTCATCTCTGACCATCATTTTTACAAATGACAGGCAGCATGCTTCTATTTAGACTCACTGGGCACCAGCCTGAGAAAAATATTAATCTCTAAAGGATTGGGGTAAAACTTCTCTTGAAGGAGAACCAATTCAATGTTTTAGCTAAAAAAGGGCAAAAACATCCAACATCTCTTAGCTCCTGAAGTTGTTCAGGCCATGATGTAAGCAGCGAATCAGAAGGGGTGATAAGGAGGCAAACCAAAGTTATCAAACATAACTCTCTGGTTTCTTATCCCAAAACTGCTGCCAAGTTATGAGATGGTCCTTAAAGAATGAAATCAAATCCTGTTTATCTCTGTAACCCAGGCAGAATCAAGTAGAGTGCTTTGAATATACAAAATAGGAAGTTTGAGTTTTGTTTTGTTGTTTTGTTTTTAAATGATTCATTGCTGTCATGAAAGAGATGAAAGACATACTATGGCTGAAATAAAATAGAATGATATCTATGGATAGAGATGAAAGAATTAATTATATCTTTAATTATTAATTAAAGAATGAAAGAATTCCTTGCATGGCTAAAATGCCAAGCCAAGAACAACTTCAGGAGGGAGCCTCCCAACTGATCATGAAATTTTAGGCTTTATGGATGGATCCCTTGATCAAGATGGGCCCCATAATCCATTCTAACCTCTCCTCCTACCCCCACCTCCCACTCCCACCAAATAACATCCCAAGTGCAGCCTGTGTGGGGAGAGCCAGGGTTACCATAAGAATATACTGCAGGCTGGTGGCCCAATTTGCTTGGAAATCCTTCTGCAAGTTTTTTAGGAGCCTTTGCCGTTCTTCCTCAGTCCTCAGAACCGATTCTAGGATCCACAAAGCCACCATTAAGGAACACAACATTCCTCCATTGGAGGGAGAAAGAAAAGCAGGCCTCCTTTCCCATCTTCCCTACTCCCACTTTTTCCCAAAGCTCAGAGGCAGACAAACAACTTCTGCCCAACAGGACGGGCAAATTCCCATGAAACCAGATTGCTAGGAAAAGCCTATAAGAAACAATATGGAACATCTGTCTTCTTATCTCTTTAGACCTTAATTTCTTCAGTTGTAAAATGATGGAGAAGCAGGGAAGGCAATATATATATATGTATATATGTATATCATATATAGATATATATGTATAGATATATATGTATGTATATATATATACATATAATGTATTTACTTTCAAGTTTAATCTGAATTGTTTAACTTTCTCCATTACTTTCTTCAGTCTAGATAATCAATCAACAAGTAAATCAAGTCCTGCTTTGTAACTTGCTATCCAAGATATAAAAATGGTCACACTGAAAATTTAATAATTGTTTGGTGAGCTGATATGAGCCAGTTCTAGCACACCGCAGCTTCCATCTCATGGTTATACACTGATCAGTGTTGACAGGAGTCAGTTTACCTGTTACCTATCCCACACTGAGGAAGTATGGACCATGAATAAAAGAATGTGACCTTCAGGAGTGGGAGAAATAGGAGTCAGATTTACATAGGTTCCTTAGGAATGGAACTTCTGGGACTGTAATTGCAGGAATTAAACAATTTAGACTCCTGAGAGAGGCTATAGAAGTGAGATGCTGGTGTGGCAGATTTGAAGAGAAAGCTAGAGGAAATAGCGTGCTGGGGCACTGTGGCTTATTATTGGGAAATTAAGAGATTCTCCAGCTTCCAAAACTTTAAATCACCATATAAATGTTATTATTATACCTGTCCCTGTCTTGACCTCCAGACTCACATAATAATACCAGCATTTACATGGTGCTTACAAAGTACTTTATAAACATTATTTCATTTTATCTTCATGACAAACACTTTTCATGGAGTCTGAGACTGGGCTCAAGATGGAATAAGATTTAGATCTTAAGGCAAGATCAATGAGGGCATAGACTGTCTTTAGTCTCTTCTTATATCCCCAGCATTTTGTACAGTACCTGGCACATAGTAGGAGTTTAATAAAAGCCCTTTATTGATTAATTGATTGAGAACGTTCCCCCTTACTTACCACTCTGCCTATTTAAACCTATTTAAAGCAGTGAAATGGCTAGAATAGACTGGATCAGACTTTTCTGCCTAAAACAGCTAGGATTTTCAATCCTAGTTTGGGGCTCTGGGATATAACAGTGAAATCTGTTGTTTTTATCATAAAGAACTTTAGATAAATTCCCCCCAAACATAATTTAAATTGGATCCAGGACATGTCTTTTGCCTCAGGCAATAATGAGGTGCCTGGGGTTTGGTGGGCAGGGGTAAAAGGAATGGGTGTGTGAGAGATATATTGCCTTCCCCCTTGTTCTCTCCTCTAGCATGCTCAGTGGATCAAGGATGGTGAAAGAGAAAGGTATGGACCAAATGAAGTGTCTTTGCCAAATAGCACCACTTGCTGATTGTCAGTGCCTACTATGTGTCAAGCACTAGGGTAAGTGCCAAGAATACAAATACAAAAGCAATATAGGCTCTGAGCTCAAGAAGCTTACATTCAAATAAGGCAGACCATATGAGAGCAAATGCCAGGAAATGATGTTTTGATTCTGGGAAGTTACAGAGATGGTGACTGGAACAACAGGGAAATGTATGTATTTATTTCAGGGAGGGGAGGTTAATAAGAAAAATTATTGGCACACCCTTTCCAGAGGCAATAAGTTGCTGATTTGATTACAGTTCTCAAAGAAAAAGGTAAAAGGCAAGTGGGAAATAGAGGTGGAAAGAGAAGAGAAGGTAAGGGATGTTGTAATAAGGATGGGAAGGGAGTTGGGAGCCAGGCTGTGAAGTAACAGGCTCATCATCTTCCAATCAATCCTGAAACTGAAAATTTCCAAGCAATCTCTACTTCTGCAATCTCAACTTCTGCATTTATAGAAATGATTCCCCCAGGCTAGAAGTGAGGTCACACTCTCTGTTCCAGCCCCCACCTCTGGCAGTGGTGGGCTGGTTAATGTTTAACAACTGGCTCTCCAAAAATGAAATGTGTACTTGACATACTTTTAAGTTTTACCTACTTACTATCACTTAAAATCTCTATAGTCAATAAAAATCAATAAATAAAGCCCTACTTTGTAGCATGTCCTGATTTCTGAGGTGAGCCAGTTTAATTGGCTCCAGCACACCCAGAGTGTCCTGGGCAAGTCACTGAATTTGTCCTCCTCAGTTTCCTCATCTGTAAGACTGGCACTACACATAGCTTCCTCAACTATGTTCTGACTTTCAGAACCCCATCTCTAGCTGCTTATAAGACATCTCTACCCAGGTATTCCCACTAATCCCTCCAAACTGTGTATGTTTAATACTGACCTGAGCTTTTCCCTTCAATTTTCTCTTTCAGGATTACCTGTTTCTATCTGCAGCATCTTTATTCATCCAGATGAAAAAATAGAAAGGGAGAAAACCAAGTCAAAAGGGAGGCAGGAAATAGAGACAGATGGTCAGAGAGAAAGAGAAAGAATAAGAGGAGGGGAGGAGAGGGAGAAGGAAAAGGAGAAAGAGGGAGAGAGAAGAGAGGAGTGGAAAGGAGCATAGGAAAGCAGAGGAAGTAGAGAAAGGAGAGAGGAGAGGAGAGGGAGGGAGGAAGAGCTCTGGTGTGAAACTAGGGGAAGTGACATGAAGGTTCTAAAAAGAACCTAAAAGGTTCTTGGAATTTAAAAAATTTTAAACAAATACAGTAATGACTACTTTCATAAAACAGAGGGGTTGTAAGAATAAGTTTAAAACAATTTACCCAGTGCCTCTCAATCACTTTTCTATTTAAGGAAGTAAAGCTCTGAGCAGATTAACCTTTAACTAAGAGGTATGACAAGAATTATGAAAATAAAATTGGGTTCTTATTGTAAGTTAAGTGAGAGTTAAATTGAGACACTCAAGGGAGATGGTAGAAGACCAGGCAGCTAAAAAGTTCAGAAGACAACCATTTAAAAGAAAAAATTCTCTAAGAACTAATAAAAAGTCAGACCTGATCTCAGGTGAGGCTTCTGTACTTTTTGGTCCAACATGGCTAAAAATTAATGTGTTTCATAACCATTGACTAAAAAACTTTGCTGAGAAGGTTGAATTTAAAAAAAAGCTGCAAAAAACTTCGTAATTATTGGACAAGAAGCCTGACAGAGCTGAAGAAAATATCATGGCTATTGATAAGAAGACACCTATAAATTTTCAGAAGGCAAAACAGGATTTCCAAATATAGTACCTCTAGTTCATGGTTTCTTCACCATATTTTGTGTCATGAACCTTTTAGGTGAAGCCCATAGATCCCTTCTCAGAATGATAAGTATTGCCTACATTTATAATTGCAAAAAAATATATATATGTTTCAGTTGAAATTCAATTTCTTTTCAATCATGTCCAGCTCTTCATGACCCCATTTAAGATTTTCTTGGCAGAGATACCAGGGGTGATTTGCCATTTCCTTCTCCAGCTCATTTTACAAATGAGGAAACTGAGGCAAATGGGATGTAGTGACTTGTCCGGGGTGACACAGCTAATAAATGTCAGAGGCCAGACTCGAACTCACAAAGATTAGTCTTCTTGACTTAAGGTCTGGTACTCTATCCATTTTGCCACCTAGTAAAAATAAAGATGTCTTTTTTCCCAATTCAAGCTCGAAGATACCCTGAAATTGATTCTATGTTAAGACTTCTCAGCTCTAAATGAAACCCAGAATTTCAGGTGAATCTGATGACAACCCTCAAGCTAAGGACTCTATCTGAGGTTCAGAAAGAGACAGTTAATGGGAATATCTGAAAGAGCTATATTGCCTCTCAACCAAAAGGAGAACTTCCTCAACTGCACCATCTCTGGTTGGTAGAGTTGGCTAAAAGAGGTATAACTACAGCAGCTACTATAGATGGTTTACTAGTTAAAAACCAGCCTGGATTGACTACCAATTAGAATAAGGAGGAATAAGGAGGAAGGAGATTGAGCATCAGTGGAAGATCTTGGCATTTTGGCAGTATGAGTCATGGTTTGGCTCTCTTTGAATTTTTTGGTAATCTATGTTTTCTATATGTATATTTTCTCCTATGTAGATGCCTATATGTTTCCCATCTGTGGTTAATAAGGCTCCTCTCTTCTCATCAATTGTCTCTATATATGATGGAGAGTGAGTTTAAGTTTTACAGAAAGATGAAAATGTGCTGTGGTTATGTAATTTCCATTCCTATTTAGTTAAAAATAACTGTTGTGAACTAAATGTGTCATTAGTGGGGGTTTGGAGAAGTGGGTTTGGAGAAGATAGATTCTAACTCAATGTAGCTAAATGAGGATCCCAAATTGAAGAGGGTCACAAGATATATAATATTAATATAATAATAATATCAAAATATTTAGCCTGAGTTAAAGAATTTGAGTTCTAGTCATGGTTCTGCCCCTAAAGAGCTGGCCATTTGATTTTGGATAAGCCTTTTAAGCTGATCTCTAAAATATGGGGGATGAGTTCAGTGACATCTCAAATATTTTTCGGTTTACTGTTTATTTAATCTATGAGGTGCTCTTTGGGAAATATGACTCTGAAATATTGGTTTGTATGATGAGATCTGAAAATATTTTTAAAAGCTAATGTTTTATCCAGTCTAAAGTCCTTCCAGATTTTTCCCTTTAGGAAAATGGATAACGGTTTAAGAATGAAAGGCCTCAGAAAATGGATGATGGGTAGTAATTAAACTTAGAAGAAGAAATACCACAGGTCCAACCTTTGCTTTTTCTCTTCCAATGAAGGAATATTGATCCACTGACCCACCTAAGGACAGTTCCTCCTTTTCCATTTCCTGAAGGGATTAAGGTATTGACCAAAGGTTGTCCTTTTGATGACTTGTAAGTTACCTGTGGAGGAAGGACTTTTGAGGGCAATCAAAGAAGAATGTATGTTTTTTCAGGAGTGCTCCCAAAAGATTAACTGATGATTATTCCATTGGATGAAGCAGAGTGTTAACCCAAAACTGTATTTTATGACTTTATGACATTTTCCTGGTTCAAGATTCCTATAAATGTTACCTTAAATTATTTTAGGGAAAGAAATATTCTGAGGGCATAGGAGAGTGGTAAGACAATATTGTATAAAACATTTCTCTCCCTCAAATAGAAGTCCTTGGATTTTGAATAATATTAAATCAATAAAAATTACTTCTGGCAGAATTGTCCCTAAAACACAGAGTATAATATCAACATTTTTTTTCTTCAACACTTACGCCTCTGGTTCACAAAGAATTTGAAGCAGTAATGGAGTGCTGCTGAGGCCCATGAGCTGACTTCATAGTTATAGTCCATACAGAAGAGGCCCAAGATGCCCATCAAGTTCCCACCAATCTTGAAATCTTCTAAGTGCTTTGTAAAAGATTGGGAACCATTTACCTCTCCAAACCCTGGAGTTAGCTACTCTCCACCCATGATAATTTTACTTCTTTCATCTTCATCTCAGGAGTTGAAACTCCAAGTCTTTGGTCACCATGGACCAAGTTTTTCTCAACAATACTACGTTCATCCCAGCTTTATAGAAGCAAGGGGATTCTCTCCAACTTCTCAACTGGGAGATTAGGACACAGAAAAGGCTGAAGTGGAGGTTCTTTGAGTCAATGGCAGAACTTTGAAACAATGGGATAATCCTCCCCCGTCCCCAATCATAAATGTGTCCAGAAAAATCAGACCCCACCATATAGGAGAGCAACGAAAGGAGCCATGCAAGGAATTTATAAGTTTTATGAACACCCATCCTCATACTCCTCTATCTATTCTCTAGGAAGCCCAAGTAGAGCATATACTAAGGGTCCATCCCAGTGCCACGGGCAGAACCTGGAAGAGGGCAATGTCACAAACCTGGGACACTCACTCTTAGTGTAGGAAAGTTGCAAATGAATCTCAGTTGTCGGGAAAGAGTACTCAAAGCTCGGACTTTCTCAAAGATCTTATCTGACATGATCCAGGGCATGATGATCTAGGAAGAAAATTGAGAATATATAGAAATCATTACCTTCTTCAAGGCCACACTAGAGATGAGGATTGTCTCTAATTTACTAGGCATGAGGTTCAAAGGACGGTGTTTTGTTTTGTTTTTTTAATTTTTCATCTATTACTTTCTAAATTATCCACCACCACTTAACTCTCTAAGAGAGAATTACCCCCAGAATATGCAAGAATTTCTCCAACATCTTGTAAAGTAGCCTAATTTTTTTTAAAATATCATGGGATCTTCCAAGATAGAACTGAGCAGAGAAGGAGGCTTGAACCAGGAGCAGACATCCTACCAATATTCATTGTGATGTATTATAAGTACTCTACAAGAAGAATGTCTCTTTATATTTTAGTTATTTTTGAAAGAGTTTAAAATGCTCTGTAAGTATATAATATTATTATTACTTTAATACTTCAGGAAACACTATCACATACACGTGATTACTCTTTTCAGTGGTATACATCACAGCTCATCCATACTTTATACTGTCCTCATATGGGTGTTCTCTAGGGGGGTGATTGATTGGTTGTTGTCCTTCATTCTTGAAGAGGACCAAAATGACATCAGTATGTTAGAATTAGGTTACGTACAACTGTGGCTGATCAGACAATACGAGCTCGGAATGCTCTGCCACAGGTCAGACACTCATAGTCCCTATGAACATTTGGGGCAACTTCTCTGACTTTGAGCATCTCAAGTTTCTTTTGAACTAATTCAATTCAGCTTTGCTCATAAAACCCAGAACCTTCTCTGATAAGGGCACGCCATGGCCAGTGTCTCCCACGTCATACAATCAATTCTAAAGTTCTTAAGAGAGACCTTGAGAGTGTCCTTGGTGAATATTTAACTTAGCTTTTATGGTTCTTTATAAGAAGATAAACTGTTATCTAACTAACGCCATTTTGGCCGCCCTTTTGACCTCTCAGTTGTGATAGAAGCTTCATATCTGATAACTTCAACCCCAAATAGTAGAAACCAAAGTCAGTATGTTTATCTTTATCCATTTTTCAGCATTAAAAGCTTTTTTTTAAAATTAGGTTAGAACTATTTTAAGTAGTATTGATTTTGATTTTTACTCTAACTAATCGATGGCTAAACTGCAACACACATATGCTTTTTGACCGATTCAGAAATTATTCCCTTGTCTGAAATCAGTTTTCCTGTCTGAGATATTATCAACTTAATTGTTTGTTGTTATTCAGCATTCATCATGTCTACAATCTGTGAAGATTCTTCATAGTGAAGGGATTCATGATATAAAGGAAAAGACTTCTGAGTAAGCCTTTGAAGCTACAGGATTCTCTCTTTTCTTTATAGTTTTCAACATAATTTTCTCATTCTTTCCTATGCCCGTTATTACATTGAAGTCACTGAAAACCAGGGTATCATTGGCTTGATTTAAAAATTCTTCATAAAATTCCTTTGCTTTCTAATCCTTTCAAATGAAAAGCTATAATTATCTTTGTGATGAACCTTTGTTTCTCCCTATTCTTGAGTGTAAGAGGAAGTCAATTCTAACTCTTACATTTGCCTTTCTAGGAAAACCTGTTTCACTTAGATTTAGCTTTTAGTTTCATTTATGCTGAGAACATATTGGTTGATAACGTATCATCATACTGGTTATTTGGACAAAGATTTGCCTTTAAAATTCCAATTTTTGAGCATCCTTAATCTACATCATCCTCAGTAACCCCAAACCCCTTTTCCACCACTCCACCATCTTCACACTACAGAAGCAGAAGGGGGCCTCCTAGGACTTTCCTTGTTTAACATAACAGGTTGCCATAGTCAAAGAATTTCTCATCTAGCTTTCAAACTGAGACAAATCTCTCCCTGTTTTGCTAGGCTGATTCTCAGATAGTAAACAGTCTGTCACCAGGGCATTATGAAGCATTTTCAATTTGGAAGAAATCAATAAAGGTTGTACTCTCCTAGAATAACCTTCAAAAACTGAGGACCACACAGGGACTATATGAACACAATTACAAAACACTTTTCACACAAAATAAAGACATATCTAAACAACTGGAGAAATATTGATTGCTCATGGTAGACAAAGCCGATATAATAAAAATGATAATTCTACCTAAGTTAATATACTTATCCAGTTCCATGCCAATAAAACTCCTAAAGAATTATTTTAAAGAGCTAGAAAAAAACAGCAGCAAAATTCATCTGGAAGAACAAAAGTTCAAGAATATTAAAAGTATCTTTTTTTTAATATGAAAGAAGGAAGTCTAGCAGATTTTCAATATGTTACAATGTAGTAATTGTTAAAACAATCTTATACTGGATTAAAACAGAGCGATAGATCAATGGGATAGATTAGGTACACAATACATAGTAGTAAATGACCCTCAACACTGCCAGGAAGCTTCAGAATAAGACTTTGTTGGTGGATGTAATAATAACATGATTCCAAACTTTCTCAGTCTTACCTGACAAGCTAATCATCCAGCTTCATACCATTTACTGATGGAAGGGAGTTTAAGAGTATCATAATCTAATTACCTTATTTTATGCATGAGAGGTGAAATGTCCAAGGGCACAGAGGGAGAAATCACAGAGCCAAGATCCTCACCACCCATCTGCCATTTTATTTCTTCACACAAATTACCTCCTTGGAAAGCATTACCCACCTCCACAATTTCAATAAACACCAGCATGCTGGGGTCCTCATTTTCAGTCATTAATCCTTGCAACATTTCATCCAAGGCTCGAACAGTCTAATAGCAGAGTGAACATTAAGGGTTGAGAGATGGCCAGAAGGAAGCCCTGCCCTCCCCTTTATTTGGGGCATTGAAATCCAAGAGGAAACCAGGTGGCAGGGGAAGTAGGGGCAGCTGCAGAAATTACCTGGCTGTACAGACTAACGATCTCCCTGTTGGTGTCAGTCTCCATGTTGGGGGGCAAGGAAAACAGGCTGAAGATACCTGACTGTATCAACTCCATCCTTTGTAAGGGCTGGAACTTGGGGTTCACATGGCTGGGGTTGGAGGAGGCAATGGAATAACAAGGGGACTCTTAACTGAAATAGGACCAGAGTGGGTGTTTTCATTTGATTATTTGTTTAGGGACCTGTAGAAGAAACCTGTTCCATTTATCCTCCAGAGAAGAGTGAATGGTGCTGGGTGTCCTGGTCAAGGTCCAGAGGCCTGGACTTCCAAGGATATTCCCAGGCTGTTTTGAGTTCATACTGACTCTCAAACAGGGGTGTGCTGGAGAAATTGACTCTAGAGAGCAGACTGTTAAATTTTCATTGTGAGTACCTACATCTCAGAAATCAACAAATGCTACAAATTAGGATTTGCTCTATTGTTTTGTTGATTATCTCAATTTGAGAAAGTGATGGAGAAATGTTAATAATTAATATTAAACTTAAAAGTATGTCATGCATATTATGTTTTATCAGAGAGCCAGCTGTTAATCATCTATCACCACCCATCCCTGCCCAAGTCAGGGGCCCTCCCCCACCCCTGCCCCCATGCTAAAGTAGTGACATTAGTAGCCAGACATCCAAGGAAAACAGAGAGTTCTGAAGTTGTAAGAACATCCACCCTCCATCCCAAATTTCTAATAGGGTCCCCTTTTGATCAATGGAACAAGCCAAGGAGGGCAGGTACCTCATTTCCATGATGCAGAACATGGCTTGCTGTCTCAAAGAACTAATCAGCATATCAACAGGCTCCTCAATGATCAACATCTGAAAGATCCAGGAGGAATAGAAGGCCAAAAACTCCCCTCCAAGAGACGGAGCTGCCTGGCCCAAGACCTATCCCCCCTCCTCTTCCCAGGGTTCCCAAACTTTCCATGACTGGCTTTCAAAAGACTCAGGTCTGGACCGGGATGAGTCCACTTCTCCTCCCGCTTCCCCCAAGGATGTCCTCACCTCCACTCTCTCGGCCAACATGGATTTATTGCAGTAGAAGTCCATATTGCGGTGTTCCTGACTTTTCACAGCACTGCACAGGATGTTCACAGAACTCAAGAACGTCATCTTCGTGGCTTCATCCTAGAGCGAGACACTCACCCAGCCTTCCTCCTGCCTTTTCCCTTGTTTCTCCCTCAAACTATTTCCTAATGGACCCCAAAGGGGATCCATGGAACCAAGTGGATCTGGTCCATGCTCTTCCTACTTTTCCTCAACACAGTGCTCGCTTCTTCCCTCATCAAAATTGGTTCCTTCTGTGACAGACAGATCTCTTCATCCACAAGGAGCACAAGGGAATCTGTTTGGGAGGAGGTGTGTGGGATGGATGTCTAGGGAGGCTAGATACAAGGGATCACAGCTATAGAGCTGGAAGGGACCTTGAGCTGAAGTGGCTTGTCAGTCTTCACTCAGCATTTATTAGGTGCCTATTGTGTTCCAAGCACAGTGCTGAATGTGGAATTAAAAGAAAATAAAAAGGTGCTTCTTACCTTCTGGAAGCTCATAGTCTAACAGGGGTCAGACCCAAAGGGAAAGTGGAAGATTTTGGGTTCAAACCTGGGTCCTCTGATCCCAAACCCGACACACTTACTGTCCCCACTGGGGGACACTTTGATGAAGTGAGGAAGGGAGAAGAGCACTGAACAATTACCTAATCCTCAGGTATTCTGCCCCAGGAGAATAATGTTCACAGAACAAAGAGTGCGGTGGACAGAGTAGATAGGACACTCTGGTCAGGCAAAGTAAGCCACAGAGAAGGAGGAGATGTGGATGAACCCCCATCAACCACTGCCCTCCCACCCTCGCTCCAGTCCCAGGATGATCCAGCTGTTCCTACCTGTTTGTTAGACTTTAGAAATCCTAAAATGAAGTTAAAGGCTTCATTTTCTGACGGGAGGAACCCTGGAAAAGGGGATTATGAGTAGACTCAGGCAAGCTGGAAAAGTGGAACCACCATAACGTGCAGACTGTGCAGGCCCCTCTCCCCATTCCTCTGTCCCTACAGAACACTCCTCTGAAGGATTGAACAACTAGATAGAGTGAAGGAGAACAGAGTTCGAGACTGACCTTAGACTATTCTTCCGGTGAGCCAAGCATCTAACTGCTTTCAACTTTAGTTTCCTTGGTTGTAAAATGGGGACAATAATGCCGCCCACCTCATGGGGTTTTGATGAACATCAAATAAGATGGTTTATTTCAAATGCTTCACCGACTTTAAAGCACCAAATGTTAGCTATTTATTATCATTGCTGCTATTAATAGTACTACTAGGCTAGCCCAGTGGTACTCACACTTAAGACTCCTTGTTCTCTTAAAAATGTTCAAGGACCTCACCCAGCAACATAAACTCTTTCTTTATGTGGGTTATATCCCAGCCAATTAATAAACATTTATTAAATGCCAGCCCAGTGATTCAGTGGACAGAGCACCAGGTCTGGAGTCAGAACCACCAAGTTCCAGTCTTGCCTCAAAAAAAAAAGTGACTTACAAGTTGCTTTAAGCTCTTTGCCTCAGCTTCCTGATTTGTAAATGAGAATAACAACAATATCTTCCTCCCTCTTGGGTAGTTGTAAGGGTCAAGGTGGATAACACTGTAAAGCACTTAGCACAGTGCCCAGCACAAAGTAGACACAATTTAAATGTTGGCTATCATTATTCGTTGTGGTATTAATATTACTTGGGAGGATCATTGTCATGAGGATCAAATGAGATAATTGTAAATCACTGGGCACATAATAAGCTTTATATAAATAAATGTTAGCTATTATTCATGGTAACTATCATAATTATAATTATTGTTAATGGTAATATTATTAATGTTACCTTCAAGATTGTTGTAAAGATCAAATGAAATTATATTTGTAAAATACTTATTATAGTACATAGTAAACACTATATAAATGTTGGCTATCATTATTAGTAGTAGTAGTAGTGATATTATTATTATTACTCCATAGAGTCATTGTCAAAAGAATCAAATGAGATCATTGTAAAGCAATTGGCACAGGGGTTGGCATAGAGTGGGTACTATATAAATAAATGTTGGTTAGTAGTAGTAGTCATAATATTATTATTGTTACCTTGCAAAGTGGTTGTAAAGAGCAAATGGGATATTTGTAAAACACTGTAATGCCTGACACAGAGTAGGTGCTATATAAATAGTAATAATAGTAATAGTAGTGGTGGTAGTAGTAGTAGTAGCAGTGATACTAGTTATAATAGCAGCAGCAGTGGTGGGGGTAGGTAGCTGAATAGGCCGTTGTGAGAAGCAGTTGAGCTAACACTCAGAGGCTTGCCAGCCAGGCCCATTGCTATCCAAATGTCCATCACCATCATCACCCCCTCCTGTGCCAGGCCCTGTACCAAAGCAGCTGGAGATACAAAATGAGGGAAAGACCTTCCCTGCCCAAAAGGAGCTTACAGTTAAAGGAGGAGACAGTAGGCAATGAGCAGCATTCAAATAAGCTACAAACAGGATAAATTAAGGAGGAAAGGAGAGCTTCTGGGTCACATGACCAACAAGATGGCAGCCTGGATTTTTTTTACTGAGTCTTCAGAAGGCTTCCAAACAGAAATTATGTGCCAAAGATAAGGAAACTTCTGCCGTGTCCATGATTCAAGACCCCCAGAATCCAAGAGGAAGGTTACTCAAAGCCCAGCCCTGCCCCCAGCCAGCCAGCTATCCCCTCCCCCCATGAACTGCCATCTGCAGCCCCCCTCGGCCCCTCCCCCACCCTTCAGGTGAAGGCCCACCCCACCTTGGCGTTTCCTCCTTTTCTCTGGAGATCCCCAATCCAGGCTGCAGAAGTCTGCTGGGCCGGGACAGATGGACAACAGCCGGTGGCCTTGGGGCGCTCCAGACTACGGAAGCTTAAGGGGGCCAGTAAGGGGTCATGGGGCAGGCTACATTCTGTGCTGCCAAGAGATCTGCTGCAGGGCCAGGGACCAAGGGCCAGTGTCAGCCCTTCCCCAGAGCCTCAGAGACCCCCACTTCAAAAATCAAGCCTGAAGTTCTAGCCTCTGGGGCAGAGAATTGGGGGACAGAGGGGGTAATGGCTGAGTAAATTATGAATGGTATGGAATATTATTGTTCTGTAAGAAATGACCAGCAGGATGATTTCAGAGAAGCTTGGAGAGACCTACATCAACTGATGCTGAGTGAAATGAGCAGAACCAAGAGATCATTGTACACAGCAACAACAAGACTATATGACGATCAATTCTGATGAACATGGCTCTTTCCAACAATGAGATGAATGAGGTCAGTTCCAATGATCTTGTGATGAAGAGAGCATCTATGCTCAGAGAAAGGACTGTGAGAAATAAATGTGAATCACAACATAACATTCTCACTCTTTGTTGTTGTTCACTTATATTTTGTTTTCTTACTCGTTTTTTCCTTTTGATCTCAAGAGAATTGTATAAATATGTTTACACATATTGGATATAACATATTTTAACATGTATAACATATATTGGATTGCTTGCCATCTAGGGAAGGGTTGAGGAAAGAGGGGGGAGATCTGAAACACAAGGCTGTGCAAGGGTCAATGTTGAAAAATTATCCATGCATATGTTTTGAAAATAAAAAGCTTTTTTTTTTTTTTTAAAAAAGAAAAAAACATATAGAAACATTATTGCTAAATTTTGAAACCTCCAGATTAAAGAAAAAATGTTACAAAAAGCAACAACCATAACAAAATCAAGTTTAAATATGCTGAAGCTACAATTAGAGTCACACAAGAACTATCAGCAATTATAATAGAAGACCACAGTCTTGGATTACATATATCAACAATCAAAGGAACAAGGATGGCCACCAAAAATATTATATCCAGCAAAATTAAATGTACTATTGAATGAAAAAAGGACACATGTAATGAAAAAAGCAAAACAAAACTTGAAACTCAAACAGAAAAATTTGACATATAAGAAATCTACATCAAATTCTAATTTCAAAAAACACTCAATAAGGACAAACTATGTTTTATACATGGAAAATGTAAAATCATATATCTAAACATTGTCCATTAGTAATTGAGTAATAATAAAATAAAAAGAAAAGATGGGGGTAAAAGCTGATTATGATGTGATTCTAAAAAAGAATTTTAATAATAAAAGTATGAGGGGGAATTAGACTGTGGGAGGAGGTGTGGTAGTTGTTGAAAATCCTACTCCATATCAGCTGGTTTAAAGATGGAAACAATACCAAAAAAAAAAAAAATTATACACACACACACACACACATATATATCTAGAAGGGGTATAAACATGGTAATAAAACATTTCTCCAAAAAATCTAATAAGAGGTGGAGGGAATAGGTTTAATGTAAAGATATAGAAAGGTGTGTAGATTAATGGGAATAAGTTAAGGTGTGTAGATTTAATGTGAAAGGGATAAAGAGGGAAAAGGTAGGGGGAGAAGATACAGGAGGGATCCTTGGGGTGGAGTGAGTGAGGTTAAGCATTAGCAAGGCAAGTTAGCAGTTAGTAGTAAAATACAAGATTTAGCAGGATAGGAAATGAGATAATGCATGTATATGTATGTATGAATGTGTCTATGTGTATATATATGTGTGTGTGTGTGTGTGTGTTTGTATATATGTAAACATAAATACATCCATGATTAACTGTAGCCTTCTTGGGGAGGTAGGGAGGAAGGGGGAAAAAAAGAATGAAATAAAAAGTGCACAGCATAGAACAACAAAAAACCTACAAGGAAGCAAAGAAAAGATGGACAATTCTGAATATAATGCATGCTATTATATATGCTTTCTTGAAATGGATATGTTCTACTGTACATATGAGTGGTTTTTTTCTGTTTCTGTTTTTTTTTTCTTCTTATTTTGTTTTTTTTTCTATTTTCTATTTAAGTTTTAAAGAGAAATAAAAGAAAAAAAAATCTTTTTGATGAGAAATGTGTCCACTTTGAGTTTGGATGATAGGTTATTGCTGAGAAAAAAATCTGCCAAGAAGCAGAAATCATAAAGGTAAAAACCTAGGTTTTATTATGTTTAAGCACAGATTCAGGATTCAAAAAACTAACTCTGAAGCAAGATTGAACTTTTTTTTATTAATAGTTTTTATTTACCTAATATATGCATGGATAATTTTACAACATTGACAATTGCCAAACCTTTTGTTCTAATTTTTCCCCTCCTCCCCCCCCACCCCCTGGCAGGTTTGACCAATATATATTAAACATGTTAGAGTATAAATTAAGTACAATATATTTATTCATGTCCAAACAGTTGTTTTGCTGTACAAAAAGAATTGGACTTTGAAATAGTGTACAATTAGCCTGTGAAGGAAATCCAAAATGCAGGCGGACAAAATTAGAGGGATTGGGAATTCTATGTAGTGGTTCATAGTCATCTCCCAGAGTTCTTTTGCTGGGTTGTAGTTGGTTCTCTTCATTATTGAACAAATGGAACTGATTTGGTTCATCTCATTGTTGAAGAGTACCACGTCCATCAGAATTAATCATCATACAGTATTGTTGTTGAAGTATATAATGATCTCCTGGTTCTGCTCATTTCACTCAGCATCAGTTCATGTAAGTCTCTCCAGGCCTTTCTGAAATCATCCTGCTGATCATTTCTTACAGAACAATAATATTCCATAATATTCATATACTACAATTTATTCAGTCAATAAGACTGAATTTTTTAACAAGTCTTTATATAGAAAACTTAAAGTCTGTATGTAGAAAATCAGAGAGACAGAGAATTTTTTTTTAAACATATAACCACCTTTATAGTTTAGATCATAAAAGTCACACAGGCTTAATAAAACAAATTAAGTATCTAATGCTTTCTTCAATTAAAGTTGAACAAATTAAATTAGAACAAAATCAAAAACTCATACATCTCTTAAGGAAACAAATGTAGTTAAATAGACTGTAGTAAACTAAGGTTACAAATAAAAAAAATTTACAAAATCCTACATTTAAAAAATTACAAGGCTCCATTTAAAAGAAGTCACAAGGAAGAGATTTACTTGTCACTAAAATAATCCCAGGTAGCTAAGTGGTACAGTGAATAGAGTACCAGGCTTGGAATCAGGAAGATCTGATCTACTATAAGCTTTCATGCTGGATTTATATCCACATAAATCCAAAATAAAATCTTTAAATCTGGGGTCTATTGAGACTAAAATGGCTTAAAAGTGTAACTTTAATAACACTATTCCTGGCCCATTTCTACTATTTTAATAAGCAATGACAGGTCTGAACACAATGTGTAGTATTTATTTTATGGCAGGCTTTCTTATTGCTTTATATCTTAAATCCTCTTTTATGCTCTGCTATACCCATGACAATGTTTTTTTTTTTTCCCTCTTCCTATTTTCAATTTAAGTTTAAAATCAATAAATATGTAAAAGTTTCAAAAAATAAGCAGTGGCCAATCTATTAGACAAAAAAAATCCATTCTTATAAAACAAACTTGTACAACCCATTACTTCAACTGTGAGAGTGCTAATTTCTTATTAAACCACCTCATTCCTTGAGAATTTCACAATATGCTGTCAGCAGGGCTAATAATATTTATAACTTTGTTCAAATAGAAGATCCCAAGGAACTTGGTATGTCCCCAAAGCACGTCATAGATAACAGAACTTGTAAAATCTGTTGTATTTTCCCAGAGTCGATTATCATAATTAGTTATTTAAATGAAATTTATAATTAAATACTTAACAGTTTTGAAATGATATAACCACATTTTCTAACAGTTCACTTCATAATCTAATAGCATCCAGATTAAAAGAGAAATTAAATTTTAGGAGACAATTACATCACTCTCAAATATATAGCATTATCTTATACAGTGATTTCCCAAAAATCACAATACAAGAAAAATTAGAAGTCTCACAATAACAAACATTATAAAGTTTAAAACAAACAAAATTAATTTCTAGAATTATAACATCAGTTCAGATGAATGTATTTTTTAAAATCATGTTATGTAGAAAATCACTTCATTCTATCAATATGGTATTCTATATTAATGGCATTCAAAAAGCAGTATAGAGTAATTTTGAAGCAATTATATTTTTAATTCTTTCCCATATATTTTCTAAGCATATTTCTTTAATAATATCGAGTATATTTTGCATTAAGGTCTGATCCACTTGTAGAGGGTTAAACACCATAATTATCTTATTAGAAGAACATCTCACTTTAAATAAAATCACATAATTTAGTTTAAGGACAAATTCAGTCAAATCAAATCTGGATTTACAGTAATAAATGGCAGTGTTCAAAATCTCAATTTCCCAAGGGCCCACTGCTTTCAGTTAGCTTCCACAGATTTGTGGTGGCAATCTAACATTCTCATTTCCCTCATTTGGGATCTATGATCCACTCCTAAAATGTGAAAATCATAAATAATAATGTAATGACTGTCTATCCCTCCATAAAAATTGGAACACATCCTCCTGGTACTCTATCCATTGTACTACCTAGCTTCCAGGGATTATTTTAGTGACATATAAATCCCTTCCTTTCAATTAGCCATTGTGATTTTTAAATGTAGCTTTATAGTGTTCTAAATATAGGATTTTGCAGTGTTTTTTCTGTAACTTGAGATAGTTTACTTATAAAATCTATTTAACTAGATTTCCTTCAAGGAAAGAATTTTAGTATGCTATACCCTAAATAATTCCATGCTGCAAATTTATTTCTATTTGATATATGTTATAACTTGTACTGTCAATCTTAAATTGCCAATAGGCATTTCTCCAAATCATCTTAGTTTCTTATATACTTCTTATGCCCATGAGATAAAAAGCTTCTCAAATCTTTCTATAAATTCAAAGTCTTACCTCACCTTATCAGTACAAATGGATTCTAACTTTAATTTTCTGCCCTCTCATCTCAACTTTCTTAAACTTTCTTTCTTTTCTCTTCTGTTTGACTTTTATTAAAACCCCCCAAAACCTCAAAACCTTCTAATTTGCCATTTCACTTACCTTCACTACTTTATACATTTCATCTTATTTCCCAAGCATATACAGTCTAAGATTCCACTGAATCTCTCCTATACAAATTTTGAGTTACATGATCTATTCCACTTTCTTTTAAGGGATTTTGTTTCTAATTTATCTAAACAATTAAGTTTTATTCAACCATTCAGTGAAGAAAATATACTGGTGTGGCTACAATATCCTAAAATTTAATTTTCACCTGATAAAGCTTAACTTTTTTTTTTTCCCCCTTTTGCTTTGAGGTTTTCTTAGCATCCTCTAGGGGGTGAAATCACCTACTGAAACAACGAATCTGTCAACCTCCAGAGGAGAGACTGATGTTTTTTAAAGGTCTTCATTACTCTTTTCATGTAATTTTAATCCTAAAGAGCTACAAACCCCATCCCAACATTTTTTAAAAACCCACTAAAATATTTCTGCAAAATCCTTCAAAACTGCAATTTAGAAATATATATTTCAGTTACAAATTCAGGCTCTAATAAGTCTATAACACCCTAATTCTTCCTTCCCTTCTTGTCTGTCTTTGCCATCTCAACTTGGTCAGGGTTGAGAAGACAATCAGAGACAATCTTGAAGGTTTTCCTGGTTATTCTAAAACCTTATGTCCCTCACTGGAAGTCTGAATAAAGAGTCAGTGGAAGTTTAAGTCCCTGTTTATTGAGGAGAGTTTTGCATCCGTCATAATAAATTACAGGTAGCAGGGAGAACTGTTTTAGGTATGAAACTTTATTAAATTAATGCAATATTTTAATTTTTTAAATCGCCATTTCTTACAATGCAGGCAATTTAGGAAGGACTGATACAAAATGAGTGTCGTCCTCTAGCATTCTAAGCTCCCTAGATTTGCTCCAGCTTATTATCTTCCCACTATTTTTCTTGGGAGGAGTAAGGGAACTAAACGTGCTGGAACCAGGGCCTGCCTTTTTGCTTGTGTAAGGAAGTGGGATTTTCTGTTTAGCAAGGTCCATAGGCACATCTGTAGAGGTAGTGTCAAAGCCTTAAGAATTTTTGATTCTCAGGGTTTGCCCAAATTCTACAACAAAGGAATATTAAAAATTCTGGAAGGAATGTGGGAGGAAAAGTACCTAAGGCACTTATAGTGAAGTTTTAAACTAGTCCAATCTGGAAAGCAATTTGGAACCATGTCCAAAAAACTATTAAATTGTATATCCCTATCGACCCAGCAATACTGCACATAGGCCTATACTCCCAAACAGATCAAGGAAAAAGGAAAAGGACCTCTATGTATAAAATTATTTCTGGCAGCTGTTTTTGTGATGGCAAAGAGATTTCTCAAATTTGAGAGGTTAGGTTCTGGCCTCCTAGGATTAAAAAAATGTCCTCATCAATTTATTAAAGGAGCCTGGCCAATGTATCTCTGGAAAACTGGAGCCAACTCTTACTGGGAGTTGGGACTTGGGACAGGAGAGCCTTACCTTGGCTTCCCAGTATTGCCCTGAGTTGCTAGGACAGTGAAGGTCCTAAGTGAAATGTTTGTGTAGAAGCCTCTGAATTGTGATTGCCTCTAGGAAGAGTTTAGTGGAATGCTCAAGGTGATTTTTTTTCTATTTTTGTTCCTGGATTCCCTGAATTTTTTGTAATTAACACATTTTCTGTGTCAGGTGAAATACAGGATATTTCATACTTGATAACTCTGTTGTATGTGAATGCTTATGCAGAAGCTGCCCTGTGACACATATTTGGAGAAACATAGTCAAGCTTTATTTTGGAGAATCCTGGTAATAAACTCAGAGGGAAAATAAAGTCACCCATTTCAGAAGGAAGAAAAGAAGGAAAGAAAGGAGGGAGGGAAGGAAGGAAGGAAACCAACCAAAGAGAGAAATGAAATAAAATAAATGAATGAATTCATCCATTTCAAAAGGAAGGAAGGAAGGAAGGAAGGAAGGAAGGAAGGAAGGAAGGAAGGAAGGAAGGAAGGAAGGAAGGAAGGAAGGAAGGAAGGAAGGAAGGAAGGGAAAAAGAGAGGGAAGGAGGGAGGAAGGAGTCATCCTCCAGGATTGGTACTAGCCTGGATAAGGATCCTAATGAGGCTCTGAGTCATAGATAATAATTGTAAATTCGGTGAGGGCAGGGACTTTAGTTTTTGATACCCAGCATCTACTAAGCAGAATATTTTAAGAATATTTTTAGAACAGAGCTTTACTCATAGCTCAGCACTTAATGGTTTAGTTGAATCAGATTTCCTCTGCTTATCAAACAATGTGCTCCCAAAAAGAAGGGATTAGTCTTCTCTTTCCTTTGGATTACTTTATCCCAGAACCCAGTACTCACCTAGGACAAAAGTATATGCTCAAGGAACATTCAGTACATGTTGCCAGCCAATCCCAAATAAAATTTCCTCTCTCCTTCAAATAAATAACATTCTAGTTTGCTATCACATTGCCATTTCTGACCTGCATTTTGTTCTTCCTGAATCCACAAAGCAAGTCATCAATTCATTATATTTCTCCAAAAGAATTCTGATCAAAGTTTTATTTCATATTTTTAACTATCCTAACAAGTAGATACCCAGTTTTTGCTTGAAAGAAGCCTTCTACTATTGACCAATGTTGGAGGGGGTGTGGAAAAACTGGGTCACTGATACATTGTTGGTGGAGTTGTGAATACATCCAGCCATTCTGGAGAGCAATTTGGAACTATGCTCAAAAAGTTATCAAACTGTGCATACCCTTTGACCCAGCAGTGTTACTACAGGGCTTATATCCCAAAGAGATCTTAAAGGAGGAAAAGGGACTTGTATGTGCAAGAATGTTTGTGGCAGCCCTCTTTGTAGTGGCCAGAAACTGGAAATTGAATGGATGTCCATCAATTGGAGAATGGCTGAATAAATTGTGGTATATGAATGTTATGGAATATTATTGCTCTGTAAGAAATGACCAGTAGGAGGATTTCAGAGGCCTGGAAAGACTTACATGAACTGATGCTTTGTGAAATGAACAGGACCAGGAGATTGTTGTACACAGCCACAATAGGACTATACAATGATCAATTCTGATGGATGTTGCTCTCTTCAACAATGAGAGGATTCAAACCAATTCCACTTGCTCAGTGAGGAACAGAGTGTGGAACACAACATAGCATTCTCAATTTCTCTGTTGTTATTTGCTTGCATTTTGTTTTCTTCCTCAGTTTTTCTTTTTCTTTTTCCTTGATCTGATTTTCCTTGTGCATCAAAATAACCATATAAATATGTATACATATATTGGATTTAACACGTATTTTAACATATATAACATGTATTAGACTACCTGCCAGCTAAGGATGGGGGGGGAGGGAAGAGGGGAAAATTTGGAATAAAAGGTTTTGCAAGGGTCAATGTTGGAAAAATTACCCATGCATAGGTTTTATAAATAAAAACCTTTAAAGAAAAAAAATTTTAAAAAGCCATCTACACATATTCCTATAATGGACTCTTCCAAACTCCTTTCCTTGGCAATCCTATTGCTCTCCCAAATCTAATTCATATTTGTCACTCCTGGTGGCATTTTATCTATAACTTCTTCCAAATAGATCTACCTTTTGACAAGAAAGAAAAAAAGAAAGAAAGATGCCATCTAGTGGTGGAAATTTCATCATCTGATGAAACACTGAGCTAATTATGAGGAATCCTTCCTCCCTTCCTTCCTTCACTCCCTCCTTTCCTCTCTCCCTCCTTCCTTTCCTTCCTTCCTTCCTGTAAAGGGCTGAAACTCTGAATAGGTGCACTGGAATCAGATAACTGTAGCACTTAAGGCTAATTACTAATTGGACAATATTCTATAAGAATATGCTTGGAAAATGGCCCTTCCCACTATCCTGTGCTGGCCCAATCATTTGATATATACAGGGAATTGTAGGAGGGACCAGGGGGTGGAGTGAGACAAGCCACTACAAGAAGGATAACAAGAAGGGAAGTTGTGGAGCACTTGTAGAGTTTCATCCCTCTCCTTCACTTCTTCCCCTAAAGACCAAGGACTTTTGCTGATCCTAACTCCGGCTGATTCTAAGGTATCCAGGGTCCTAACACCATTGATACATTAGGCACCCAACAAGGGTCCAAGGACCCTAATGAAGCCCTCAGAGACCAGGAAGTAGGGTAAGTATTTTAATAGACAAACAGGGAACTTACTTTGTTAAGGGCTAAATTAGTAGCCTTTTCTAGCTGAAATGGGACAGATATTAGGAAAAGATTCTCCCCCAGCCCCAGCCACCCTGAGGGGGCACTATAGAAAGCATGCATAAATTGATCAAGAAACAATTTTAATTATAATCTGGGAACAGATCACTAGACTCTTGGATACATTAGAACAAACGTCCCCTTGGTTCTTAAAGGAAGAAGATGTAGGGAAAGATAATTGAAAACTAGTAGGAGATCAACTGTGAATACTACAATGATAAAGGTCCTGGTTCAATTTCCAAGGAAACATTCTATACATACAACAAAATACAATTGGCCTTAAAGAATCCTGCAAGTTATAGAAAAAAAAGAAAAAATTTAAGAACAGCCAGATGAGGAAGTGTGAGGAAAAAGAGGAAGACATAGAACAGATTAATGGCAATATCACTAGAGGGCATGAGGATTTAACTGACTTTGAAGGGCATAGTTGTAGCGAGCTGCCGTCTCCAGAAGCTGCCGGATCGCTCTCTGGGAAGAGATCTGCTGTGTCTACTCAAATCTTTAAGACAGATTCTTCTTCCTGTAGTGAACCGTTGTCTCCAGGCAGTTGCTGTTAACTCTTGTCCAAAGAAGTGACTTCCCTTCCTGCAGAGAGCCCCGTCAGGCCTGATGTAATGCAGAGAGTCTTCTTCTTTCTCTGAGAGTCCTCTCTTTTATTCTCCCAGAGAATGGGCGTGGGATAATGCAAGGGCTTCTGGGAAGAACCACCCCAGCCAATGAGCTTGCCCCCTCTATCAAGTCAACCTGAGTTCTCACCTTGTAATTGTCCAGAAAACCTGAATTCTCACCTTGTCACTGTCCAGACAACCCGAGTTCTCACTTAGTAATCCTAACATCTCCCCCTTTCTTTTGATTTAGAACATAGGACAGTCATGACCTTGAAACATAAATCCATCAATATGGGAAGTAATACAGATAATTACATAAATTACATAAGCACATAGTAACATAGTAACATAACACATGCTAGAAGTATATAACATAATCATAATCATAAATTGAAAATTTATAAATGTCCATAAGTCCATTGTCCATTATTCTCATCTTGTGTGAGGAAGTCCAATGATTCCTGCTGGTTTTAAAGTTCTTTAACAGTCTTCTTATTATCCATGCTCTTTCAGTGTCAGATGTTTCTTAGATCTTCTCCTTTATTTTGAGGTCTTTCTCTTTTTCTGTCTCTCTCTGATGGATAAGGAGAATATGACTCATTGGCACCCATCTGATTCCTTCTCCTGCTGAAGAAATACAAGCAAACCCTCTCTCCCAGGCAGTTAACCTATCTAATTTCCTTCTATTTACCACTTTCTAAATCTCTTCTCATCATCTGACAATTACATTGGAATTGTTTGCACTGGATACAACCCTGTTGGTTTAAAAGGCCTGTATTCTCCCCAAGTGTAATCCATTTTTACAATCTGATTGCCTTTTGGCTCACTTATCAGGTAATCCCTTTCTGCCATGTGATTGCTTTTCTGCTGGTTGATCAAATCAGAATCCTGACCTTCTAAAGGCTCTTTGGGTGTAACATCAGCTGCCATCATGCCGCAAGTCTTTTTTGCCTGGGGCCCTGGACCTGGGCCCCTCATCCCATTTCCCTGAATTATTCTACACTCTGATGCCCAATGGAGTCCTCTGTTGCATTTTGGACATGGGGTTTTAGGTCTTCTTTCACCCTGTCTTCTCACTGTATCTCCATACCTACACTGAGCTCTTAGATGTCCAATTTTTCCACACTGAAAACATCGCCGAGTTTCTCTAGAAGTCCCTTGCCAGGAGGGACCCTGCCTTTCCACATTCATCATTGTCCGGGTGTAAAAAGCATTTGTTCCCACTGTAGCACAGCGTCTTATGATCTCCTCTAAAGGAGCATCTTTGTCTAATCCCCATATAATTCTTTTGCAAATCTCATTGGCATTTTCCTTAGCCAGATGTCTGGTCATTATTTCTGTAGCTGAATTTTCTCCAATAGTTCTTTTGACAGCAGTTTGCAAACGTCCCATAAAATCTGCAAAAGGTTCATTGGGACCTTGCTGTATTTTAGTGAAAGCCTCTCCACGATCTTTCTGTCCAGGAAGGACACCCCAAGCTTTTATTGCAGCCTTAGCAATTTGCTCATATATTGTCATGGTATAATTAATCTGTTCCGAATTCTCTCCATACTGACCTTCACCAGCTAAGTGCTCAAAAGTGAATTGTGTGTTAACTCCTATTTCCAAATTGCATCTGACTTGAATTTTACATAATTCATGAAATTCCGCAAGCCATAATAAATTTTCTCCAGGTTCCAGACATGTCCTTGCTATGGATTTCCAATCATTTGGGGTTAGGACTTCATAAGACAAACCATCTAGTAACATTTTGACATAAGCTGATGTAGCCCCATAAAGGGTACAACCTTTTTTCAAATCCTTAATTTTATTCAAATCTAAAGGTGCATATCTTCTCATTTTATGACCTACAGAATCAATATTTTCAATCACAGGATATGCATGTATAAAATCACTTATATCCTGTCCTTCTCTCTTAGCTTTAACCAATGCTTTTTCTAATCTTGTCATAGGCTTAGGCTGCTTCACAGGCAATTCTGTTTGTGTTTCTGCCTCTTCCTCTCCTCCTTCTTGCTCCACCCATGAAGGGTTAATTGAGGGAGGAGATGGGAGGTGCTCCTGTTGCTGTTGCTCAGAATTGTACTTAACTTCATTGTTATCTGATTCATCCTTTTCACCTAGTTTAGTTGACACTTCCCCATTTTGCTCCTTCATCTCTTCCTTTAGAATAACATTGTTTAAAGCCAATTGGATTACATTGTATATATGAATTGTATCTTTGGAAATTGAGTTTGGCCTGGAATTGTAGTGTTCACCTAATTGCTTTCCTACTAATTCCCATTCATCTGGATCCAATTCTTCTTCCAGAGAAAAAGAAGGACATATAACCTTCACAGTTCTTAAAAGTTCAGTAATCTCCTCTAAAATTATAATCAATCCTTGGCTTTTCATAACCTTGATGATGCTCTCTAAACATTTTCCTTGAACAGAAGGTGTTTGCCCCATTTCACTATAAGAGATTCCTCGTTTAGCCCTTAACAAGTTAAGTTCCTTGTTTATCTATTAGCACGCTCACTTAATCTTTAACAAAGTTTCCTCGTTACTCACGGTTCTGGGTCAGAGAGACTGAGATCTAGATCTGAAGCTTTTCCACTGGAATCAGGACTGTGTCTGTCCCTGTTCGGGCGCCAAAATGCGAAGGTCTGGTCTAGCTCTTCTTGTCAGGATAAGCAAATGTCCTTGCCCCACGTTGGGCGCCAAATGTAGCGAGCTGCCGTCTCCAGAAGCTGCCGGATCGCTCTCTGGGAAGAGATCTGCTGTGTCTACTCAAATCTTTAAGACAGATTCTTCTTCCTGTAGTGAACCGTTGTCTCCAGGCAGTTGCTGTTAACTCTTGTCCAAAGAAGTGACTTCCCTTCCTGCAGAGAGCCCCGTCAGGCCTGATGTAATGCAGAGAGTCTTCTTCTTTCTCTGAGAGTCCTCTCTTTTATTCTCCCAGAGAATGGGCGTGGGATAATGCAAGGGCTTCTGGGAAGAACCACCCCAGCCAATGAGCTTGCCCCCTCTATCAAGTCAACCTGAGTTCTCACCTTGTAATTGTCCAGAAAACCTGAATTCTCACCTTGTCACTGTCCAGACAACCCGAGTTCTCACTTAGTAATCCTAACACATAGTGATTCACCCTCTGACCAGGCAGCTTCAACTCCACCTATGGAGCAGGTCCTTCACACGTCCCCATCAACTTCACCTTCCGGGATGGAGGGAGGTGGAGGAGTGGGAGGGGTGGTGATATCATCAGCACCCCCCCCCAGCAATCACCCCCTCCTATGGCTAGATTGCAAAAGGCACTACTTAAAGCCACAAAAGGACAGGATTTAGCTGATTTGAAAATCAATATGTATCCCATGATTCAACAGTTTAACTCTCCTGGTCAGAAAGTAGAAGATGTACTCCTTTTGATATGGACATCCTCAAAGACCTGAAAAAGGCTTGCTCTCTTTATGGGGCTACATCAGCTTATGTCAAGATGTTATTACAGAATTTGGCTTATGAAGTCTTAACCCCTAGGGACTGGGAATCTATAGCAAGGGCATGCTTAGAACCTGGACAAAACTTGTGGCTTTCTGCATATAGTGAACTCTGTAGGATACAAGCCCAACAAAATTGTTAAAGTGGAGTTAATACTCCAATCACCTATGACCAACTAACAGGTGTAGGTTCTTATGCAGACATTTCAGTACAGTTTAATTACCTCATAGCAGCATATGAGCAAATTGCTGCTGCTGCTATCAAAGCATGGGCTTCTCTCCCAGGTGAAAACGACAAGGGTGAGGCCTTCACAAAAATTGCACAAGAGCCAAATGAACCCTTTGCTGATTTTGTGGGACATTTGCAGACAGCTGTTATACAAACTAATGGTGAAAATACAGAAACTGACATTATGATAAGACAACTTGCTAAAGAAAATGCTAATGAGGTTTGCAGAAGAATTATATTAGGATTATGCAAAGATGCTTCTTTAGAGGAGATCATAAGATGCTGTGCCACAGTGGCACAAATGCCTTTTATAGCCAGGCTATGATACAGACTTCCCAAGATCCCAATATGGAAGACAGGGTCCCTTTTGGCAAGGGACTTCCAGAGAGACTCGTCAATGCTTTCACTGTGGTAAAGTAGGGCATCTGAAAGCTCAATGTTGGCATAGAGACAGAGTGAGAAAACAAGGTGGGACAACAAGACCCAAAACCCCATGTCCAAAATGCAACAGAGGCTTCCATTGGGCATCAGAATGTAGACTGATTCAGGGAAACGGCATGAGGGGTCCAGCCCCAGGGCCAGTTATGGGCCAGAACTTGAAACAAGGTGCTAATGCTTATGTACTTAGTTCACACCTTTAAAGGAGTTCACACATTCACACCTTTGAAGAGCATATATAGGCTGGGGACTTCAGGAGATTCACAAGTCAAAGGACAAAAGCCCATAAGCCCACTCTCTTGGAAGCGGAATCAGATTCATTCCAACTTCCACCTTTGTGCTGGCTGAAGACATTGGGAAGATGAGAGGCTGAAATTGGCAGACAAAGCTCTCAGAACCAAGGAAAGAGTTAAGCCTCTAAGAAAGCTAACTGGGCCCCAGGAAAAGATTCAAGACTTTGAAGGAGAAAATAAAGGATCTGAACTTTTAGCTCCTGGCTGCATTTGGGATTAATGAACTGAATTGAAACTAAGGATGCCTCCAGAGCTCCCCAAAAAACCTGTTCCCAGAGAATGATTACATTTTAGAGAAGAGAACATTACAAGGGCACAAGACAAAAAATACTTGGGGCATGATAGCAGCCGATGCTACACCCAGAGAGTGCCTAGAAATCCAGTACCCAGACATGACCAATCAGCCAGGAAACCATCTGATGGGAGAAAGAGATCACAATTGGGGAGGATAGAGTTGTATGCAGTGGGGACAACTGAGATACCCCCTGAGGAGGTGAAATCTGTTCCTCTCCAGCTTATGGATCCCTTGCCTCCAGGCACAGTAGGCTTGACCATTTCACCGACTGAGAATACTTACAAAACAGTATCCATCCATACACTGATGTGGGAAACTGGGAATGTGTAGATAATATTCCAGTCACTAATACAGGTAGACAATGTGTGACTTATCAACTAGGAGAAGTAGTAGCATCAGGTTTATTGATACAGACCCCTAATAAGCAATCTGGTGATAGTCTCTGATAGTTCTGACTCCAAACAACAAAATTCAGGAATATTCTGGACAGTAGCTGTGACAGCTGACCTACCTATGCTCACTATCTATATAAATGGCATACTATTAGAAGGATTGGTAGACACTGGTGCAGATCGCACAGTCATTAGAGGTGCCAACTGCTCCAGTTACTGGCCAAAGACTAAGGCAGACACCTATATGTCTGGTGTAGGAGGATCAATAGCAGCTGAAGATGGATATTTGAAGGTGAAACAGGAGTCTTTACTCCTTTTTATAGTTGAAAAAATCCCCATCAAGCTGTGGGGAAGAGACATTTTACAACAATTAGGAGTACAAATGAGAACTTTGTTTTTTTAGGAAGGGTTGCTGTTGAAGCCTACCAACACTCTCACCTGTTCCTATCCAATGGAAAACTGATACACCAGTGTGGATAGAACAGTGGCCCTTAGTTAGCAATAAAATTCAGGCCTTATTAAATATAGTACAGGAGCAACTTGAGCAAGGACACTTACAAACCTTCTCTAAGTCCTTGGAATTACCCAGTATTTGTTGTAAAAAAGAAATATGGAAAATGGAGGATGTTGACTGATTTAAGAAAGGTAAATGAACAGATGGAAACTATGGGAACTCTTCAGCCTGAACTTCCAACTTTTACTCAATTGCCTAGAGAATGGCCTCTTTGGGTTGTAGATATTAAGGATTGTTTCTATTCTATCCGTCTAGATAAGGAAGATATGAAAAGATTTGCCTTTTTAGTGCCCAGCGTTAACTTAGCTGAGCATTATATAACATATGAATGGACAGTTTTGCCACAGGGAATGAAAAACAGCCCTACTGTGTGTCAAATATATGTTGCTGGTGCTCTTACTCCAGTAAGAAAAGCATTTCCAAAAGTAATGTTATTACATTACATGGATGATATATTGGGATGTGCACCTGAGGAGCAAATGTTAGAATCATGTCTACAAAAGACCATAGAAACACTAAGGAACTACAAATTGCACGTAGCTCCAGAAAAAATTCAAAGACAAGCTCCTTTTCAATATTTAGGATATGAAGTATACCCTTACAGTACAAAAACTTTCCTTAACAACTGAGAAGCTAAACACCTTAAATGACTTTCAGAAATTGATAGGAAATATCCAATGGATGCATCCAGTGTTAGACTTGACTATCTATCACTTGCAGCCATTATATGACAATTTAAGGGGAGACAGTGCCTTAAATTCACCAGCTTACAAAAGAAGCTCAAGAGGCTTTGAGAGAAGTTGAACTGGCTTTATCCAATGTGGCTGAAAGAGTTACTCAAAAACCCTTGGAAATATCAGTGTTTGCTACACAAGAGGTATCCACAGCAGTCCTTCATCAAGGAGACAGTGTGATAGAGTGGATGAACCTCCCAGCATAACCAGAACAAAGCCTTGCTCTTTACCCAGTACTTGTGGCTAGAATTTTATAAAAGGCCATTAAGCAAGCAGTACAATTATCTGGGATAAGACCTGACAAAGATATATACCTTTTATACTAATGCACAAATTAATTCATACTGTGAAACCATCCCAGAGTGGCAAATTTAATTAGCCACAGTTCCAAATCTTACACACGGATCTCCATTAAAGATAACCCAACTGTTACATAATTGGCCATGGATTCTTGAAGAAAAAGTTTCTAAAGTTCCTTTTAAAGGACCAACTATCTTTATAGATGCATCTAAACATAATTTTTGTGCTGTATACTCTCGTGACTTAACTGTAAGAGAGTAGTCAGAACTCCTTTTCACTCCACTCAGCAGAATGAATTGTATGCAATCATTTTTGCTCTTACTTATTATCTGATTCAGCCTATTCAGTAGGTGTGGTACAAAGAATTGCCACAGCCCAAATAAAATTTGTAGCCTCTAATATATATCAGCTCTTTAAGGAACTTCAAGAGCAAGTGAGAAAGTATCCAGGTAAGATTTATATCTTGCATGTCCACTCTCATAGTGGACTTCCAGGTCCTATTTTTGATGGTAATTCAGAGGCAGATAGCCTTCTAACCATGTTAGCCAATACTCCTTTATTTAAGGAAGCCCAAGAATCTCATTCTAAATATCATCAGGCTGCTCAAGCTTTACATTTACAATTTGGAATAACAAGAAAGGAAGCTAGGAGCATAGTAAAAGCCTGTACAGCTTGCCTTCCTTTCCACACTCCTACACTCTCTCCAGGAAAGAACCCTTGTGGTTTGAGATGCAATGAAATTTGGCAAATGGATGTGACCTGTTATAAATCTTTTGGTCATCTGTCTTTTATCCATGTTGTGGTAGATACTTTTTCAGGATTCACTTTTGCAATACCAATAGTAAAAGAGACAGCCCAAGTGGTCACTGAATTCCTTCTACAAGATTTTGCAATTTTGACACAAGCAATAAAAGCAGATAATGGACCTGCATATACTTCTAAACATTTTGCACACTTTTGTGCACAATATAAGATTTTACACACTACTGGCATACCCTTTAATCCTCAAGGACAGGCAATAGTAGAAAGAAGAAACAGAGACATTAAGATGCTCCTCCAAAAATAAAAGAAAGAGGAAGCCACAGGTAACCCTAGAGAACTTCTATATCTAGCTCTTTATACTATTAACTTTTTAAATTTTTGACAAAGATGCAATGGTTCCAGCAGACAGGGTTTTATAACCCATCAGAAGAGCAGTGTCCAGTGCAAGCAGCTCCACTATTTTTAGATAATCACCAAGTGATGTGGAGAGACCCAAAAAGTGGTGAATGGGAAGGGACCAGATAGGTTAACTGCTTGGGAGAGAGGGTTTGCTTGAATCTCTACAGATGGAGAAGGAATCAGATGAGTGCCAATGAGTCATATTTGCCTTGTCCATTGGAGAGAGATGGAGCAAACCCTTGAAACGAAGGAGAAGATCCAAGAAACATCGGGTGGTTCCATCACTGGACTGTGCCTACCACTGAAAGAGCCTGGCAGCTATGGTGTTTGATTCATGGACATCAACAATTGTTGGACTTCAAAACTCTCAGGAATCATTGGAATCCCTGAGACATGTTGTAGGACTTGAAAACCTTCAGGAATAACTGGATTCTCTGAGACATGATAAGACTGTTGCAGGACTTCAAAATCTACAGGAATCATTGGATAGAAAGCCTATTGCAGGACTTCAAAAACTTGTGGGGATCATTGAATTCCTTGACTCGTGAAGCAACGGACAATAGATTGGTTTTGGACCATCTCTTGGCTGCTGAAGGAAGGGTATGTGTGATTGTTATTTACATACCCTTCTTCTAGGACTTCTGTAAATCTTTTACAAGACCATGTTGATTCATATTGTTTGTTATATCACTACTTGCATGTACAATTCATGTTTGTTACACCTCATCGAGCCTGCTCTGGCTGTGGGGAGAGTCATCACTAATAGCCTGTGTGTTATTGCTATGTGCTTGTGTAATACCCCATGTTGATGGGTTTGTGCATACCTGTTTCTAATAAGATGCTTCAGCCCAGAAACCTGCCAGTAATCCCCACTTCCCTTTGGTGCTTTTCATCTCCCTTCCTCAGAAGTCAGGGATGACGTGACCACCTGTGTTCTAAAACAAGAAAGTGGGAGATGTAAAGGGCTGAAATTCTGAATAGGTGCACTGTAATCAGACAACTGGAGCACTTAAGGCTAATTACCTATTGGACAATACTCTATTAGCATATGCTTGGAAAATGGCCCTTCTCACTATTCTGTGCTGGCACCAATCTTTTGGTGTATACAGAGAATTGTAGGAGGGATTAGGGGGTGGAGTAAGACAAGCCAGAGTCATTTTGGAGGAGGACGAAGAGGAGAAGGAAGGTTGGTGGCAAGCCTCATGGAGATTTGTCTATCTCCTTTACTTCTCTCCCTAAATACCAAAGACTTTTGCTTATCCCGAACAGGGACCTAACCCAAAGTTAGTTCCTTCCTTCCTTCCTTCCTTCCTTCCTTCCTTCCTTCCTTCCTTCCTTCCTTCCTTCCAAAATGGATGAATATTTTTTAAGTTACATGTTGAAAAAAAATTTTTAATGGAAATAAAAATATATACAAAATTTTTCAATGTAATGTTCTCTCTAAAATGTAATGTTCTCTATTGAAGTTGAATGTGCTTCTTTCTGGCCCTGAGAACTTCTAGCTTATATGCCCCATACTGAGTATACACCAATCAATATATCACTAGGAAACCATTATTTGTTGTAGGATTAAATCAATGCTAAATTAGATTTATCATTGTCTCCTCAATTCTACTCATACCTTGTTTCAAGTTCTGGCCCATAACATCTCCTTGTAGGATCAGATCAATCATACTGAACCATGCTAAATTAGATAATTATTATCTCTATCCATTCAAGGTACTTAGTACCTTGTAAAAATCCTTTGTTTCAAGTTCAGAGTTCTGGCCCATAACAAACAATATAAATAAATATATATATATATATATATATATATATGTGTGTGTGTGTGTGTGTGTGTGTGTGTGTGTGTGTGTGTTGAATTTATTTTTAAAAACCAAATATAAAAAACTATGCATATATAAATTCTCTTTATCATATTTTTATATGCAAGTGTTCTTTTTATTGTGCTCCTTACACTAAGAATAAAATTATAAAAGAATAAATGAATATTATCAATAAGTTTTTTCTTTCTATCAGGCCAAATTTTACTTCTCTGTAACTTCCCCTACTGCTTCTGTTTTATCCTCTGAAGTCAAGCAGAAGAAACCTAAGTCCTTTGATTAATACTTAAATACCTTAAAAAGTGAGCACATTGTCCTTTTAGTCTTCTTACTCCCCAGACAGAAAATGTGAGGCACATCCTCTCTTCTAGATTTCACAGGCCCAGAACTCAGGGCCCAAAGCACTGGCTATGGGAAGAGCACTGGACCCAAAGACAGGAAATCTGGACTTTAGCCCTGGCTTTCTTTCTTTCTTTGGACGTGGGGCCTATCAGGTTCCAGAGTACCAGTTTGTAAAGGTTTGGAGAATTGTACTAAATGATCTTTAAAAGTTCCTTCTGGTTCTAAAAGTCTAGTCAATCCTGAACTCAGTCTATCTCCCATCTCTGGGCTTCTGCTTAGGCTGTGTCCCCAGTTTCAAATACACACCTTCTTAGCTCCTACCTCTTAAAATTCTTCATATCCTTCAAGACAGAAGATGTGTCAACCCCCAGGGGAAGCCTTTGCTCATAACCTCTTTGTTCTAATTGCCCTCTTTCCTCCTCAAATCTTTATATTTTCATTTAGCTATTTATGAGTTATATCCCATCCCTATGTGCCCCACCCCTGACCCCAGGTAAACTGTAAGGTCCTTTTGTATTTTTTGTCTTTGTCATACAAGTGATTAATGAATGCATGTTAGATTAGATTAAGCAAAGGCATATTCTGTCCAGCTCCTAGCAGGACAATGTCATTCCCTTAAGACTCTATTCCCTGACAATGTTGAAAAATTACCCATGCATATGTTCTATCAATAAAAGCTATAACAGTTTTTAAAAAGACTATTCCCTGAAAAATTCTCAGTTCTAGAAAAGCTCCCTTCCCCAAGGTAGCACTCATGAATCAGATAAGGGAGGTGGAAACTACCGGGACGGGCCAATCCCAAGGGGAGAGGGGAAAAAAGGAAGGGACTCCCCAAAGCACTGACATCTCACCTCCAGCCACGGATATTATCTCATCTCCACCCAAAAAAACTACCTTCTTCCAGGGAGGATAAGGAGACCCTGCATAGAGATAAGATGTCCTATCTGTTTTAATCCCATTGTTACCTGGGCTTTGCCTTCCTTCTAGGGCAAAGATTTCTAATTTAGGTTTGGTGAAGTCCAAAGACATAGACATATTTCAGGGAAGTTCATAAAGCTAGATGGGGGGGGGGGGGAGAATGACATTTATTTTCACTAACCTTTAACTGAAATGTGGCACCACATCCTTCCCTTATGAATGGAGATGCTATTCTTTTTTAAAAAGGGATCTGTAGGTTTCCTCAGACTACAAAAGGGTTTATAACACAGAAGAGGTTAGGAGCTTCTGTACTAAAGCAAACGCCATCCTTCAGTCACAAACCAGAAGAAATGCCTGGTCTGGAGCTCAGGTTTTCTTCCTCCTTCAGAAACTCTGCTTGACCAAGAACTATAAGGAGTATCAGACATACAGCTCATCCAATACACTGGCCTTCTTTGCTGCCTTCAGGAGTCGCTCGTCACCTATAATCAACAGCTCAGCATAGGAACTCCGTGTGCTGGGGGAGTTCAATCGGTGCTGGCTTTTGAACTCCTGGCTTGATATCATGAAGGCTATTTTGGTCAGAAACTGAGTGAATGACAATTTAATTAGTTTATATTGAATCAGCCTAGTCCCCCAAACCACCACCCTATCCAGAGGTCTACCCAGGTCATCTTGCCACCCTCTGCCCCATCTTGCTCTAGGCATAAGAATCAAGTTGGTCAGATCGAAAGCTGCTGGAACAGGGCAATGCCAAGTGAACACCTTATTGGAGAGAGACCTTTCTTCCCTAGCTTGAGTTCCTTGGAAGCAGAAAACTCACTTTTTGTTTCGCATCACCTGCACTAAGCACAGTGCCTGGCACACAGCAGGCCTTATATGAATGCTATTTTATTATATTATTACTATTACTTCCTGTGTGGCCGTAGGCACAATCCTGCTCCTTGCTTCAGCTATAAAATGAAGGCTTTTGGCTGAGCTGGACTCTATAGACAGCTCCTTCTTCTAAAAAGTGTTGCCTATGGTATGGTATATGAATATTACTGTTCTATAAGAAATGACCAGCAAGATGATTTGAGAGGACTGAAGAGACTCGCATGAACTGATGCTGAATGAAATGAGCAGGACCAGGTCATTGTACACAGAAATAGCAAAATTATATGATGATCAACTCAGACAGACATAACTCTTTCCAAAAATGAGATTTCAGGCCAATTCCAATGATTTTGTGATGAAGAGAGCCATCTGCACCCAGAGAGAGGACTGTGGAAACTGAGTGTGGAACACAACATAACGTTTTTTGTTGTTCACTTGCATTTTGTTTTCTTACTCATTTTCTTTCCTTCTCCTGATCTGATTTTTCTTGTGCAAGATAATTGTATAAATGTTTACTTATATTGGATTTAACATATTTTAACATGTTAAATATCTAGGGGAGGAGGGGAAAATTTGGAACACAAAACTATGCAAGAGTCAATTAATGTTGAAAAATTATCCGTTCATGTGTTTTGGAAATAAAAAGCTTTAGTTTAAAAACCTGGGTTTCATACTTTATTCCAGGGACTCACACCTCTTCCGTGGACCTGATCTCTTGCCTCTGAAGCAAGAAGGTGGTGCAGTGTTTGAAGACCTGAGTTCAAATGTAGCCTCGGGCACTAGCTGAGATCTGAGTAAATCACTTCACAAATACTGCCTCTGTTTCCCCAACTGTAAAATGGGAATAACATCACCTATCTCCCAGGGCTGTTGTGAGGATTGAAGAAAATAATCACAAAGTGCTTAGCACAATGTCTATTAATGTGAGCAATGATTAATACTGTTATGTGTGTGGTTAACTAGAGGCTTCTGGAGAAGTTTTCAAATGAGCCTGGGTGCTCCAGTCTGCTTTTCTTCCTGGGTCTGTCCCCATTCAGGAGGGATCCGTTGGGCCACTCTGCAGTTTGGAGGGACCTTCTCAGCCCCTTCTTACTTCCATCCTCAGGGAAACATTTCCTTGAAAGGACTTGGGTCTGTAGATATGTGGAGGGCAGCAAGGATATTATGCAGACTGAAAATGGAATGCCAGGCCTCTGGTAGTCCCCCCACATAGAGCAGACACGTCTGGCAGACAAAGTTCAAGACCACATGGGATCAGTTGAATCAGCCAGCAGCTCTCAGACAGCACTATGTCCAGTCCTCTCCATTACCAGGCTCATGAGGAGGCTTTATCCTCGTGCCCTACCTCCATATCAAGGTCACACATTTCTCTGAGGGACCATCTCCCAAAGCATGAGTGTCCCTGGGGGACTGTACACACACTGTGTGGAGAGAACTATTTCTCTCTTAAGGAATGGTAGTGAGGGGATTGTGTCTTTGTAAAATATAACCAAAAAACACTTTTAAAAAAAAACCCAACTTTGAGAAAAATAAGAATGGTCAAAATTATTTTATTCCACTTTATTGTGTCCCCTTATCCCCTATTGCCCAAGAACTGTTTTCTACTAGATTACACCTCTCTCCCTCTCTCTTTCTCACCACACACACACACCCACCCTGGTAGGGGACCAACAGGGAAGGGAATAGGAAGGAGGATGGTAGGAGGTCTCCAACAATCTCAGCCTAGAATATCAACCACTAGTTAATTTTAAGGACACAAAAATTTCTTTGGATGACGACCATGTGAGACCTAATATGGTTATACCTGTGTGCCAGCCAACAATCCAGCCAGGATCTACAGGCTTCCTCAATGAGATGGGACAGAAATGGGGGTGGAAGTGGAGAAGAGATTTAGCAGGCAGGAAAGATGGACTGCCAGTGGCCAAGGACACACCAGTGGGCTTAATGAGTCCAATTTTGTGCCTATCAGAAAAAGAGAAAGAAACCCAAAGATCTATCCATCCCCACTTACTTCTCTGGAATGGGAATCTAACCAGCTGGAGAAAGGCCAGTGGCTTTCCCTCAGCCTGGGAGAAAACAATCTTCAGAGTGTTAGAGCTTGACACCCCTTATCCCCACAATTTCAGCTACGACCATCACAAAGAGTACATTTTATTAAGGAGAATTTGACACTACTCCCCATACAGTTCCGACCCCACAGCTGGAGAAAGGGGTCATTTTATGATGCCATCAGGGGCTGCGCAGAAACCATGAAGTTAACAGAGAAAGACTTCTGTGGTAGGGAGATCCCTGGGCCCTGGCTGGCTCAGCTTTGGGAGCTACTGGGGAGGAAACATTTCAGGGTGAGGAGAAGAAAATACATTAGGGTGATTAAAAAAAAGAAATGAGGAGGTTGAGTGATCTCTGGTTGTGGGGAAAAGATGAAGTTTAGAAAAAAAGTTAAAGCTGATTATCAGAACCAGTCTTGAGAAGTAGGGAAGGAACAAGAGTTGGCATATAAATCATGGAATTATAGAGCCCATCCTTCCCCTTCCCTTGGGTCTCCTTATGGGACCCTTAATGCAATTAGGTAAAAACCCTTTCTTTTCTTGTGAGACCCTGATGTCCTTCTTCAATCTAATATCCAAGTCCTGAGGCCTTTAAATCCTTAGCTTAACCTAGTGGGAAGCACTGGTTCCTGGTTGGTACTAGGTATAAAGCATTCCTCTCTGTGATTTCCTTCCTAGCTCTCATGTCCTAGAACAGGTTCCACAGATTGCTCTGTTTGAGCAGGGGATGTAAACAGGTTTATTTACCCTCACTCCTCATGGGGGTTGTACAATTAACACAGATTTCCCTAAGTCATCCTCCACCAAGAGCCAGTGTGGTTAACAAAACTTTCCCTTCTCAATGAACAGGTCCAAATGCAGTGCCCTGAAACCCAAGCAGAATATGAGACCTTACAGCTTGGGGAAGGTAACGTTGCTGAACTCTACGGTGGAAGGTGGAAACAGGAAGTGGGAAGCTGAGTCTGGAGAGATCACTTGCCAAATCAGTCACATTTTGTTCTTTTCCTTTCCTTCCAGATTAAGTGACAAGAAATTGCTCTTCTACATGGATCTGTGGGCTACGAATCCATTAGTTGGGCTGTGCATCACAGAGCACATTACTAAGAGAGAGAAAGCAAAAAAAAAAAAAAAAAAAATAGCCCACCCCATCAGGATGATGGGCCCAGGGTAGAGACATGGGGATTTGGAGTCACTTGTAACCTTCTCCCCACCATGGATTTTAGAGATGTCTGATCTCTAACAGAGAGAGTCATGGACATTATTGGCTTCTATTGACGCCCTCTGAAACAACCTTAGCATAGGGGGCTTCCTTGTGATTGAGACAGAAAAACATTAACAGACGGTCAGACAGGATAAAACAGAACATAATAAAATTTTTGAGAATAACACAGAAGTATAAAATTTCAGGCCAGGCTTCCTAGACCAAAATCAGAGGAAGTCTGAGAAGACGTCTTGCTCATCGACCTGCAATGAGTGTAGGGAAGTAGGGAGAGGTGCCAGGGTGGGCTTAGGGGTACAGGCTGAAGCCTATTCCAGTCAGCCCACGTCAGTCCAAGGTGCCCTTGGGGTAGTAGCACTCCATAATCATGAGAGGGGGAGCCACAGTATTATACTTGGCTGATGATTTCTCCATTCTCTGGTACATAGACTTGCATAGGAGTTCCTTCAGATGTCCTCTTCAGTACATGCATCTGCCAAGGTTGGAGGGGAAAAATGAAGTCAATGAGTAATTGTGTCAGTAGAAATCTCATGCCACAGTCCCCTGCTGTTCTACCTTCAGTCCTTAATTACATCCAAGCCTAAAGCCCAACCAGCTGTGGATTATATACCTTCTCTTCTAGGTTTCTATCTGGCAAAGTTCCATCTCTATTACCTCTGTGTCTTTCCTCAGATTGCCCTCAATATTCCCCATACCTTCAATGTTCTTCAACCTTACTTCTAGCTCTTTTTTAGTTTCTGTTTAAGAGCCACCTCCTATAAGAGGCTCTTTCTGAATCCCCCTCTCCACTTGTTAGTACCTTTGTGCAAATACTTCATATTTATTATGGATACGTCTTATACATGCTTATTTGTGTGCATGATGTTGTCACCCTCAGTCTTAGCCCAGTCTCAAATGAAGGTCACTTGATTATAGGGACTATCTTGTCTTTTCTGGTACATGCTTAATGAATGACAGTTAATTTGAACATCAGAGAAATGACCTCTCTGAAAGAGTTCTGTGTTTTTCTCATGGTAGAGCTGTGGGGAGGAGGAGAAACATATAGCAGTGAAGATAGTGAATGAAGGAATAAAAAGTATTTACTCTGCCCTAACAAATTATACAATGGCAGGGGGAAAATCATACTTCCCACAAATGGTCACCATACTCTCACTAGAAGTTCTCTAATGAGGAGAATTTCACTAGCTCCTAAGGCTTCTAGACAACTTATACTGTTAGAAAGTTTTTCTTTGCATTGATCTGTCTCTGAAAATTTTACCTAGACAGCAATCATGTCCTATCCCTCACCCCGAGTCTCCTCTTCTCCAAGCTAATCATCCCCAATTCCTTCATTTGATCTTCTTGTAGCATGAGGTTTCAGTCCTTATACCATTCTAAGTAACTTTGTCTGGAAATTTTCAGGTTACAACTCTTCCTTCCCCTCCCTCTTTCTACAGGTTTACTCCCCAGGCCTGGAACTTCCTTGGCCAAGGTGAGATGGGCTAGGTGAGGGCCAAGAACAGGTCCAAACTAGCACTCAGGGAGAACATGTCAGCTGGGAAGGTGCGGCTTGGGCCCCAGGCCAAGAGAGCCAGTAGGGCGCCAGCTGCAACTCAAATGGTTTGTGGGTGGGGAAGCAACTTGCTGCAGAGGACCTCAAGATCCAAACACACATCTGAGTTTATAGCTTAGGGGCTCCCTTCCCTACGGCAAGGGGAAGAGGGGACAGGGAAAACAAAGGATTTGTGTTTGAGGGTATGAATACATATGAATGACTTCAAAGAGGAAGTGTTCCCTCCCTCTCCCAGCCCCATTTCAGATAGGAAATAGGAGACACAAAGAAAAAGGACAAGTCATGTCAGGCTAGAGAATAAATGGGGAAGAGGTCCTTTAGAGGCAGCTTTTCCTAGTCACTGGTCCTAAAGTCTCCCTTTATTATCCCAGTTTAGTGTCCCTTGAGTCCTTGGAGGGATAAGCAAGCAAGAAAATGATTCAGCTGTGGAGCTGTCTTTTGTCAGATTCAACTCTGGATCTGACTAATGTCTATTTCCTGGAGCCTGCTAGGTCAGGAGGTAGATGGGTTAAGTTCTCAGAGCAACCTAAAGAAATGTTGAAGATTTGGTCAACTCTCAATTATCTGTATGTGACTCATTCACTTTGTGGGTCACCACCTAATGCTGCCAAACTGGCATGTGCTCAAGAATTGTAGGATAAGCATCTTACCAACAGGGCAAGATAAATGTAACGCTAAGGTAAGTCTAAGGGGCACTGTATAAGCCTTAGAGAGATGACATTAGGGTCATTGTCTGCTTAGAACTACACATATCTCTACTATGGGTGAAGACAAATTGAGACTTAGCTGTATTTTCATTTTTCCTCAGACTGGACTTGCCCACATTATCTACTGTTTTACTATCCCAGGGCATGGCTTTCCTTGGGTAGGCAAGCATTGGATTTAATTGAAGTCCCCTATTGCACTCCCATCTTCCCAAAGACAGCCATACCTGTGTTCTCCCCATGACTCTCCCAAAACTCTCTCTGCTCGGAGGGAGGCTCCTCATGCGAAAGGCTCCCTGCCGGTCTAGTGAATGCGGACGGGCATTCCGTAACCGTGCCCTCTCATGCCACCACTTGAGTTCTTCTGACACAGCTGCCTTGCTGAGTCCCCGGCCCGCAGGGCTGTCCTTCAAGGACGGTGTCCTCACAATCCGGCTGTGAGAAGGTACTAGTCGCTGGTAGCGCAGAAATGTTCCATCTTCATCATAGATGGCACCAGGTCCCAGGCGACAAAGTTCCCATCCAGCGGGCACTTGTTGCCTATCAGCCACCATTACATACCTTTCTGCTGGGAAATATCCAGATGGGAGCAGCAACTTAGGGCAATAAGCCGCCAGCTCACGTCCATCAGCAGAGACCCAGGCTCTCCGAGAGCAAAGCTGATCAGATGGGGACATGGGCCGCAAGAAGATGTCTGGGCTGCTACTGCCTGGAGATGTGGCATGAGAAATGCTGGAGACATCAGAGCTGCTATCTTCAGAGCCAGAGTGATAGGCAGGATGGGGCAGGGGATGTTTTGCTGAAGGGAAGCAAGAGTCAGGTACAGTCACTGTATAGTGTGTGGGACGCCTACGAGGGATAGCACTTCTGCCCCGGCCTTCTGGGCACACTCGGAAGGAATCTACCCTGCAGGGAGAGAGAGACATCAACTTAGCCCTAGATCTCAGAAACAGGTAAGGAACAAAGTAAGAGCAAGTTAGAAACATTAATTTTGGGGAAGAGATGGAAAGGGCCATTGTTAAAGGAAGTAAGTCTTCTCTATTTTCTTCTGTACCCCACTTCCCAAAAATTTAAGAATCACCTTTGAATATTCCTTCAGCCTAATCTTCATATCCAAAGGCACTAATTCTATGTTTCCTCTTTCCTTAAGGTTTTTAAGATCCTTTTCTTGACTTCCATTACCACCCTCCTCCCCCAGTTCAATCCCTCATCATTTCTTGCCTAGATTATTACAAAGGCCTCCTAATTGATCTCCCATCTGCTCTTCCCACAGCTGATAAAACTCGTGCATGAGAATAGTCTATATTACTCCTCAGCTCAAAAATCTTTGTGTCTTTTTTGTCTCCGGGATAAAATGAAAACTCAGCCTGACATTTCAAGGGTCTCTACAGTCTGGCTTTAATTAACCAATCAACCAAACAACAACCACATACTTATTAAGTGCTTACTAAATATGCCAGGTATCTTGGGGTATGAAAAGACAAAAATAATTCCTGCCCTCAGGGAAATTGCATTCATGTGGTAGAGACAATAAAGAAGACAAATCTACTTTAATAGCTTCATTCTTTTACACTTGTGTTTTAGCCAAAGAGAACTTAGTTCTTTTTAAAATTCTGCCCTCTCACCTTTGTGTTTTCCTATAAACCAGCCTCCACTTCTGAAATACAATTCCTCTGATATCCCTACCTTTTGTAAATGTTGCCTTCCTTCAAGATCCAGCTCAGTTACGAAGCCCCTCCTCTACAAAGCTTTCCCTGATTTCCCCACCAGCTGAAAGTTTTCTCTCCCCACTCAGATTTCCTTGCATCACTTTGTCCAGGCCCTTCTTTTGCCTTTATCACACTCTGCCTTGGAGCAGTTAATATCCATGACTTAATCCTCTTTTAGAAAGTAAGTAAATATTAAGGACCTCCTGTGCTCTAAAGATTTCCAGTACCTAGTACAATGTCTGGCACTTAGCAGGCATTTAATAAATGTATGGTTAATTGAATTGTGCCCAGAGATGCAGATGGACCACCCATGTCAAGAATCTGTACAGACAATACCCATGATCCCAAGGCTCTAAAGCCCCACTGCCTTCCAGTCTCTCATCTAAGAATATTCAGAGGCATCAATGCATGGAAAGGTGAAAAATACCTGGACTCGTGATCAGGGAGAACTGGATTTGAATCCTGCCTCAGATCCCTCCTATCTGTGTGACTATGAGCAAGTCACTGAAGCTTTCAAAACTTCAATCCCAAAAGAGCCATATAAATGAGAGCCCAATTCCCAGGACTCATTACCTTAAAGACTGGGATTGCCCCCGTCTTCCCTGAATCTCTGGAGTAGCAGGGGCACTTGCCCGGCCTTGAACTTGTCCAGGAATGTTTCGGAGTGGGACTACATGATATGTGGGTGCTTCCAGCACCCAGGGACTGATGGAGCTTGGCCCGTCTTGGGGTGTCGTGGCTGGGCTGCTGCAGAGAGAGGAGAAGGTTAAGGGAAAGAATTTTCCCATGAGCTTTTTTTTTTTTTTTTGGGGGGGGGGGTAGTTCTTCTTTCAGGAGTGCAGGTTTGAGTTTGAAGTGGAAAGGGTAGAGTGGAAAAAAGCAAAAATATACTTGCACTCATTAGGTGGTATATTGTTACTTTTAGTGAAAAGGTCAAAAGAGCTGTCATACTGATCAAATTGAGGCTGAAGTCATCCCTTCCTTTCCCCCTTTTGTTTGTCCTTAACTCCACCCCCTTTCCCAACACATGACACCAATCACTGGACCTCCAATTCCCTTGTTGTTTATACCTGGATTCGCTATCAAGGTCTGAGGGGGATTTCTTGGGTTTCTCATAGGGATGGTCCAAACTAGTTTCCTTCCAGGGGCTATTCTGGATTGGAGAGCGCTCTGGACCCCCAATCTCAGGCCCTGCTGGCTTCAGCCCTTCAAGCCGCTGGGGTGGGAGGGCCCTGGTAGGCGGTGCCGGGGACTCTGGAACAGGTTTTGGCAACTGGGCTTCTTCTGCAAATGAAGATAGACAGTAAGGGAGGCTGGTGGGAGAACCAGCCCAACAGGAACAGAGCAACTTGTTCTATGCCTCTGCTCTCCTCCCATGACCAACGCACCCGACTGCCCCAGGGACTCTGCTCTGGCCACAGACCTCAATGAATGGCCCTAGATCCCACAAGTCACTAAGCCAGCTTCCCTCAGAGAAGCCCTCCCAGAAGAACCCAGCCCATTCTTCCACTCAGAGTGCATTTCTGTGCCCAAAGCACCAGCGCTACACTTCCAGTTATTATCTTTCTATTGACATATTTTCCCAATGTATGCTGAGTGGCCTCAGGAGGCTCTGTACCTTCCCCTGAAGGATTCCTAAGCCCCCTCAATTCCAGGCTGGCAAGCAAAGGGTGCCTCATTAGTACAGTTTGTCTTTTCCTATCACTGCCCAGCTGTATTAATGAGCCAGAAAAGTTATATTCAGCTCTCTTTAGTAGAAAGGGGCCAGATTTTGAGCAGCAGAGTCCTCTGTGATTCTGGCTGCTTTACTGTGGGAAAATACCCAGAAAGCATTTCTCCGCCCCCCCTTCTGACCTAAAGATGAAACTCTTCACAGTTTCTGTCACTTCCCTGCCCTCCAGGGTCTCCTAGCTGACAAGTCTGGAATTTATCTCCCTATGCTCCTCACTAGGGTCATCTGGCTCCCAGGCCTAGGAACTCCTGGGCTTAAGCTGACTCAGTTCTTGACCACCATTCCTCAGCATTTGTTGTGAAAAGCTGGAACTTGGCACAGGCAAATGGACCATTCATCCCCTCCTAGGCCTGTGTCCAGCCAAGAGATGGGTTTCTCCACTAAGGGCCAGTCTGAGAAGCCCAACTTTAATTCAACAAACATTTTAATGTACAAAGCCAAGAAATACCAAGATGGGGGAAAAAAGAGATTTCTGCCCTTAGGGTACTTCAAGTCTAATTATTGATGATATGAGTACAAATATGTACTGTACAAAGCAGAATGTGGTAGGTAAAAGGGAAAATTTAAAGGCAGTGAAATCACTCTGAGCGAATTAAAATTCCTGCATTTAGCCTCTCTGCTCTGCCTAGGACATTTTATCTAAAATGTCTCAGCATCTTGCTCAGGCTGAAAGTTTAAGTCTGTTCCCAAAGCTGAACAGCACAGAACTTTTAGCCTGCTCTAACCTAGGGCAGTCTGACTGCCTGGTGGTCTCCTCCATTGATGGAGGGCTCACCATTATGGTGTCAGACACACTGAGAACACCTCATCGGCACCTTAGAACTTCTCCATCTCAGCCGCAGCCTCCCTCAGGAGCAGGAACGCTAGGTGGCCCAGCAACTAGAGTCAGGAAGACTCATCTTTTAGACTCATTTATTAGCTGTATGATCTTGAACAAGTCACTTATCCGTTTACCTCAGTTCTTCACCTGTAAAATGCCCTGGAGCAAAACCACTCTAGTGTCTTTGCCAGGAAAACCCCAAATGGGGTCACAGAGAGCTAGACACAACTGAAGGGACTAAACAACAAAACCTACCATGCCCAGAAATTTTAAACATCTCTACTTGATAGAAGCTGTCAATGGAGGTCTTTGCTAGACTTCTCAATGAACCCCCTGAAGCTGTGAGGAGACAGGAGTTCCTGAGCTATGGAAAACTATGCTCCCTGGTCCCTCTCCCCCACCCCCCTCCCCCCATTTCCCAACAGCCTCACTTACCTTCTTCTAATAGTACTGCGTCAGACAAGGAGCTGTCATCAGAAGTGCTCAGCTCTGCAGGAAAAAGAAAATGGGGTTGGGAATGGGGCAGATGAGGTCAGGCACAGGGAAGTTTGGGATTTGGAGCCTGGCAGACTTCCATCCTGTACCTCCAGGCCATCACTTTTGGTACTTACAAAAATGCTGACTATGTGCTAAGCACTATCTACTACTAGATAAGGGCAGTGCTGCCCAGTGGAAAGAGCCCTGAATCTTGAGCCCCTTATTGCATAGGCATTTGTGGGAAATGAACAGTGGATTCCACATTTTTAAAATAAAGGTGTTTAGAGGGAATTAAAAAAAAAAAAAAAAGAAAAACCCAGAACCAAAAAAAAAAACCCAAAACAAAACCAACCCAAAACCCTGTTATTTCTGTACTTCTTTGAGCTTGTAAAATGCTCCCTCCTCAGGATAAAGACTCCAAGAAGATATGCAAACATTTTTACAGATGGGGTAAACTTGGGCTCTGAAAAGGTAATAAATGATTTGTCCACTACAATCAAAAGGTCCCTTCACACATTCTAAATCTCGGGATCCTCAGGGCCCTTCCCATCTGAATCCAACAAAGCCTGAGCTCTAGGAAATCTACTTGCAAGGCCCCTGCGGTGATCCCAGCTAATTATGCAGGACTGATATAATTATGTTTCCAAAATGAAATGCTTGCACTATAATGAGGCTCTTTCTTAGCTTCAAAGAACTTCCAGCTATTAACTTCTTATTAATTTCTCTCCTTCCTCTTTCCTGAAAAAGCAAGTTAGAGGAGCTCAGCAGACACTGTTCTGCAGAAGAGTTCCTCCATCTAACTCTCTGAAGGTACAAAAGGGCTTCCTTGGGATTAGAATACCAAGACCCCATATTTGGAGGCCAAGAATGGAGCTGGATCAACATGAGGAATATGGAAATATATTTAGAAGAATTGCACATGTTTAACTTATATTGTTTGCTGTCTAGGGGAAGTGGGAAGAAGAAAAATTTGGAACACAAGGTTTTACAAAGTTGAATGTTGAAAATTTATCTATGAATATATTTGAAAAAATAAAATACTATTAAAAAAAGAATGGGGCTGAAAATTGAAAAGTAGAGGAAAATATTACAGAATTTAGAACTGGCAAAACTTGGAGATCATCATTTGGTCCTGTCTCCTCATTTTACTACAGATAAAGAATCTGATTTACTAATTATAACTATTAGTATACATATATATATATAACTGTTTAAGGTTTTCATATTATCTCATTTCATTTTCAAAATAATCCTATGAGGTAGGTGTTCTTATCATCCCCATTTTGTAAATAAGGACACAGGAACAGACAGAGGCTAAATGATTATATAATTAAATAAATTAGGCAAGATTAAAACTCAGGTTTTCATAATTCCAAATCCAACATTACAGCATCTTCCCTTTAAAAGAGGCTAAGTGACTCACCAAGATGGCACAGCTAGTCAGGTCCAGAATCAGAGTCGGAGGGTTAGAGTTATAGCTCCAAATCAAGTGTACTTTCCACTACTATGCAGCTTAACTCAACTAACATTTTAAAAATGCTAACTAGTATCATTTAATAAATGCTAACTATGTGCTTCACACTATTCTAGTATTGGGCATAGGAAGTCTAAAAAAAAAAAAAAACAATTGCTGTCTTCAGGGAATTTATATTTTCTTGAGGGGTTGAGGTGTTAAAGACCATGCCTAAGTGTGGAGAGGCAGGTCAATTCTCGAAAAGCCCCCACAACTATGAATCATAACACCCCTGAAGGAATTGCAAATTAATCTTTACTGACACAGATGTTACTTGTAGATTGGGAATAAAATAAATTGGAAGCAAGAGAGAAGAGAAGAGAGGTCAGAGAACAACTGCTTCTCAGTCTCCTTGTATCATTATCATCTTCTCTCCATGAAGGGACCTATTCTGCTGGTCAGAATTAGATCCCCAGCAGCCACTAGCAGGTTGCTTTCATAAAAGTGGGGTGAGAAGCTACTATAACCAATACACAGATAAGTACATACAAAGTAATAATATTTGTAAAGAGGTTAGCCTAGTGCCAGGAACAATGTGGGTTTTATAGAATTAGTAATAATAGTAACAAGTTTTATAGAAATTAGTAATAGTAGCAGTTAGAACTGCTACTGAATCTCTGAAAGGTTCACAAATGATTGCCCATCATAAATCATAATAACAAGGTTGGCAATGTTAGCTGCTATTGTTATTAATTTTAGGAGGGAGAAAACAATGACCTCTAAGAAAATCAGGAAAACAGATAAAAGATGGCACCTGAGCTAGAATCTGAGTAGCCAGGACTACTTCAAAGAGAGGCAGAGGTGAGGGCCAAGTGCAATTGCAAGCACAGGTTCCAATCACGTAGATAGAATGTCCAGAGGTGAAGAGTATGACCTATCTACACTCCCTCGGCCACACTTGCACTCCATGCAATATTCTCCAAACTAAACTATGCCGGTCCTTGGGTGATTCCAGGCACCGAGCCAGCAACTGGCTTTTCAAGGGGGAGATAAGTTCCTAGGAATGACAGATAATATCTTTCCTTATAGCTTTGCTGGGTTTTTATCACCTGCTTCCTCACAAAGAGTGACTGGCACCCCAAAGCTTCCACTGCCCCGCTATACAATTGTAGGTATGCTATTCTCACTCTCATTATCTTCAACTTCCTCCTCTATGAAACAAGGAAATGGATAAGGTGGTCTCTGAAGTCAGTCCCAGTTCAAACATGTCATGATTCTATAATTTGAAAATATTGGCTTTAGCCAAACCCTGGGCCTTGCCCTTCCTCTTCAATCCAGGAACACTGATCTTTGGACTACAAACAAGACATTCCATATCTCAGTTAAGGGCATTCTTTCTGACTGTCCCTCATGTCTGGAAAACTTTCTCCAACTTTGCCTACTAATCTCCCTGGCTTTCTTTAAGTCTCAATTAAAATCTCACCATCTAGAGAAGTCTTCTCCTAGCCCTCTTACTTCCAGTGCTTTCCTTCTCTTAATTATCTCCTATTTATCCTGTGGGCAGCTAGGTGGCACAGTAACTTAAGAGTCAAGAGGACCTGAATTCAAATCTGATGTCAGACACTTACTACCTGTGTGAAGCTGGACAAATCACTTAGCCCTATCGTGTCAGTCTCCTAACCTGTAAAATGAGCTGGAGAAGGAAATGGCAAAGCACTCTACAATCTTTGACAAAAAGACATCAAATAGTGTCACAAAGGGCGGAATATGATTGAAAAACAACTGAGCAAACAGAAAAAATTGTTATACTTGTTTGTCTCATGATTATAAATAATCTCCTTGAAGGCAGGGATTGGCTTTTTCCTTCTTTTTGTATCTCCAGCACTTAGAACAGTCTCTGACACATAGTAGATGCTTAATGTTTACTGAATGAATGAAGATCTGGCTATTTGGCCCTAAAGCACCACTCTAGTAGCACTTTTATAACCTGGGCCACTTCAAGTGGAGTTGTTCTTGTTTTCACTTTTCAACTCCTAAAGTTAACTTGAGAATAATCTGGTAACTGTCCTTCAACTTTCAATAGACATTTCCTGGGAAGGCATATGAAGGGAAACAGTGGGCAAAAGATGCAGCTACCTCTTTGCAGGGTGGCAGACTAATGTAGCCAGGGCCCAGGAACAGCCTAAGATGTCTTATATCTTCATAAGAGATTACCGTTCTTCCAGAAAAAGGAGAATTAGGCTATAAAAGGTATAAAAGAAGGAAAGCCTTTTTGGCCAATCCCAGCTCCATCACTACTTGTACTCTACTTTGCTTCAATTTATTAATTCTTAGGATAGAGAGCTCCCAAGCCTAATTAATACTAAGTGGTGTTTTATGAAGCCGAATGGAGGAAGAGGAACTTCCTATATTCTAGAAGGCTAAAGACTAGGTTCACTCGATGGAGGAAATAGGTGAAATGAGAGAAAAAGGTTATGGTTGGACAACTGGCTTTGAGAGAATATCCAAGCAAATTTAACAATGGAATCTTCTTGGTGATCTATCTGGGGTACCATCAATTTGCTGTATGTTCTAAACACATATAATAGCAGTGCCCACTCTGGTCTTTGCTGTTAGAGTTAAGTAACTGGAAAAAAAAAAAAAAATTCACTCTCTTGATCAGAAAAGCGTCAGAAAATCAAAAGTTGAAGGAGAGTCATAAGAATGTTCACATTATATCCTTCTGAAGGAATAGTGTCCCCACTCCCTATAATAGTGGGTTTTACATAGCAGGGTTAATAATCCAGTTAGTCCTGGCTAGTCCACAGGTAGTAACACAGGAAGTCCTGCCTAGTCCATAAATAGCAACCCACAGAGTCCTGACTAGTCCATAAGTAACAATCCAGACAGTCCTGACTAGTCCATAAGTAGCAACCAGATAATCCTGACTAGTCCATAAGTAACAACCCAGGCAGTTCTAGCTAGTCCACAGGTAGCAACCCAGGCAGTCCTGACTAGTCCATAAGTAACAACCAGATAGTCCTGACTAGTCCATAAGTAGCAACCCAGATAGTCCTGCCTAGTCCATAGGTAGTAACCCAGACAGCCCTGACTAGTGTGACTAGTCCATAAGTAGCAACCCAGGCAGTCCTGACTAGTCCATAGGTAGCAACCCAGGCAATCCTGGCTAATCCATAGGTAGTAACCCAGGCAGCCTTACGTCCACAGGAGTAACCCAGACAGTCCTGACTAGTCCATAAATAGCAACCCAGACAGTCCTGCCTAGTCCATAAATAGCAACCCAGACAGTCCTGACTAGTCCATAGGTAGCCAACTCAGGCAGTCCTGGCTAGTCCATTGGTAGTAACCCAGGCAGCCTTACATCCACAGGAGTAACCCAGAAAGTCCTGACTAGTCCATAAGAAGCAACCCAGACAGTCCTGACTAGTCCTGAGGTAGTAACTCAGGCAGCTCTGACTAGTCTATCCCAAGGATGACCCAGATGAAAGACTCAGGTCCAGCCCTCTCAGCTGAGATCCAAGGTCACAGAAGGGGTGGGGTGCTCCCTGCCAAGGCCAGGGCTACTCACCTCCCCTGAGCATGGTGGCAGGAGAAAGGGGTGTACACCCACTACTCAGCCTACGCTCATGGAGGCTGTGTTCTAGCTCCCGGAGCTTCTTCTCCTCTTGAAGCACGGCATGTTTCCTCCGCCTTCGGATCTGTTTAGTGAGGTTCTCCTCTTTGTAGAGGCGCCGGGCTGCCTCTGCAATCTGCAGCTGCAATGCCAGCTCCTGTTCCAGGCTGCTCAGAGGATCCTGGGCACAAACACATAGGTAAGAGTAGTAGAGACCACAAGAGGGCTAAATGACAACCAGTCCCACTAAAGAGTGGTGATTATGTCTCCATTAGTTTGGGAGCTCCCTGTGGATGGATATTATATCATAGAATCCCAGATTTAGAATTATAAAAAACCTGGAGATCACTGTGCTTAGGACAACTGCCTCACAATGAAACCCAGAGAAATCATTCAGTTAGAACATAGCTGAAAAAAGATTTGAAATCAGGTATTCCTGACTCCCAGGCCAGTACCCTATATCCACTATGCCCTAATTCCTCTCATCAGATTTGGAGATCTTTGTGAGCACCAATTATGTTTCCTCTCTTAAGCTTCCACTTCTTTGAAATATAGAAAGTATGTTTCATTCAAGAGCATGTCCTGGACATGGTGCTCTTGGATCATGGGGAAAATCCAACTTTAAGCTAGAGAAGAAATCATCCTTCCCTTTTCACACCCCAGAAAGGAAGGAGAGAGGATCAAAGTTTCCACAGATGTAGGGCAAAGGGAGGGGTGGGTGGCTTCCAAGACTGAACTAGAAGCACCTCCTTGAGCAAGAAGAGCCGGCACCAAAAGCCACCTATCAGACACACGTGGCAATGGGCAGTCTCAATTAGCAGGCCAGAGGGTGTTGTCCCAACTTCCCAGACAGCCTGCCTAAGTGGAGCACTTTCTCTCTTGACTTTGTCGGGTCAGAGACAGTAAGCCTGGGGTGGCTGCCAGTGGGAACCTGCTACAGTCTGTTCCCAAAGCATTCAAGGATATCAAGGGCCTAATCCTGGGCTTTGAGCTTCCTGGTTAGCTTCCCAAGCCACGAGCTCTTCCCAATGTAGTTAGTATTCAGCCTCAGAACTTTCACTCTCCACTATTTTCTAAACCTTTTCTTATCCTTGAACTACAGCACAAAGCATTATTCCCTGCTAAAACATCTACTATATCTAAATCCTAATTACTTCCCCTTCTCCCTTTTGCTATCAAACTCTTGTCTTGGATCTGGTTCTATTGCCTATTTCTCTCTTTCCTTTTGACTGGGTTTTTACATGCCCCAGACTAAAATTGTGCATAGTGAAAGGAAAAGAGGAATATACAAAAATCCAGAAATAATACACCAGGGTAATAAGGTAATTAGAAATATAAATAAAGACATCTAACCAGTCCCAGACTGAATGGCACCAAAGCTTTCAGAATTTCCCCAACCCACTGTTGGCCCTGATGCTCTCTAGGCTGGAAGGTTTTTATTTCCCTGTAGGCCCCCTGGAGGAAAAAGCTTCCATAATGTCCTGGGCATGTGGAATTAAGCCTGCTCTCCAATCCCGAATTGTTTTCTGCCAATTAGGAAGTCTCCTGATTGAATGATGGGCTTTTGTTTTTCATCCCTATTACTCCATAATCACTTAGCCAACTAGATAAGTAAGGGAAGTATGTTTCCTGATCAAGGGAACACAAGGAAATGCAATAAGCACAGTGTTCCTATCTCAAAATTCACCTTGGCCAAAGCTCATGTATTTCCTTCAAGGGCCAAGGTCCATCATCCTTGCTTTCTCCCACTCATCCAAGAAAGAGAAGGCCACAACAAGGAGCCTCCAGGACTTTCTGCTCACTAGGGAAGGTAACAAATGCCTCATGCCCTTGATTATCTATCTCTGAAGATCAGCCCTTCATGTGTCACTCTTCTCACCTCTCTTCTCAAGGTCTGTTCATCCAGTTTGTAAGCTGCTCCAATCCTCCGCCGAACTTTAGGGGCCTTTTCTCCTGGTTTGAGGGGATACTCCTGTGGCAGTGTGCCTGTCAGCTCCTAAAGGAGATGATGTTCGGTCAAAGCCCACTATGTACCTCGACCTATTCCTTCCTCCCCTCGGTGGTCTCTCCCAGTTCCTTTCCTCCAAACTCTCCACCCTCCCCACTCCCCCAGCATCTCAGGAGAGACTGGGCACCCTAAGGCTTTCACTCCTCAAGGGAAAGGGAGAGAGAGAGAGAGAGAGAGCACTCACTGCTTCTCGAAGACAGAGTTTCTTTAATTCCTCCAGACATAACTCCAGATGTTCTTCCAGGGCTTTCTGCTGCTTCCGCATTGCATGAGTCAGCTCCTTCATTGGGGAAATTGGGCTGTCAGGACCTAGGTGGAAAGAGCAACACATAATCCACAATCATACTTCAGCTGAAGGGAGGAAAGAAAAAGTAAGACCATTTTGGCCTCTGCTGGACATCCACCTGACCTCTCCTCAGAGAGACCACATACACCATTCACTCATATACACCACACACCTGGCCTGAGGTTATAAGTCTCTTGTGTCCGAGCTACGCAAAGGGGGAAGGAGTAGGGACAGCCTGGTCCAAGAAACTACAGGAGGCAGATGAGCCCAGGAAAACCTCCCTGAGAATCTCACACTTCTCTCCTCTGCCCCTTCCCTTCCTCTTAGCAAGGAAGAACAGTAATGGAAAGAATCCTAAATTTAATCAGAATATGAATTCAAATCCCAGTTTTGTAACTTAGAACCTGATGATCCTTGGCAAGCCATGTATCTCCCCAGCCCTGCCTAAAACCAGGAGGGTGGATGAGAACCCCAGCCAGCTCTAACTGATCCTATAATCAGCGCAGCCTGATACCAACCACGTGGTTCCCCCATCTACCCTGCTCCTTTTTAGAGGTTACAAAATACCACCAAACCAAGCACAAGGGGCAAGTACAAGCCAAGATGTAGAGCTATAAACTCACAGAATTCCTGGGAGCTGGTGATGTCCCATCAAGACACCAAGAGGTATTGAGAGCTCAAAAAGTCCATTTCCCTGTTCCTAATTGGAACAGTTTCAAAACTCCAGGCCAGTGCTCCTCGAGTAAATAGAGATCCCTTCTGTTTTAATTCCTTCCCCCACACTTATCTCTCCAACCAGAGACTGAATCTCCTCCATTCCAGCCATGAGGAAGGAGGATTCGGGCGGCCTATTCCTGGGGAGGGATTTCCCCAAAAGCCACTCACCAGACTGCAGGATGATGCCGCTGTCTGTGTCGCTGATCTCACCCTTGCTCTCCATGGTGGACATCCGGGGGGCGGGGGAGACAGAGTGGAGGAGGGGAACACAGCTCCCAGCCAGGGACTTTAGGTGGCTTGGAGTTTCCCTGGCTTGGGAAAGAACAAAGAGGCCATGTCTGGACTCACCTGGGCCTGCCTAAGGGGCCAGGACCCTTTTTCCAAGCAGAAACTAATTAACAGCAGGATGCTGGGGAGGGGGGGGGTTAGGGTGAGAGGGAGGAGGAAAGGGGAAAGAAAGGAGATTTAACCCCATGAGTGCCAAAATAAACTTTCTTTGCTCTGAAAGCTCTGTTCTCAAACTGATAGCAATCTCTCAGAAGAGAGACAAGAGAAAGTAGTCTGGCATATTAACAAATGAGCTCATGATTCTTTGTATAGAATGAGAAATTTTTTTTTTGGTGGGGGGCCATGGTCAATGTGAAAATTTGTTTTTTTTTCAGGTGGAGAAGATTGATTTTTTTCTTCCCATCTCCCAATTTAATTTTTAATATTTTAAAAAACCTAATTACATTTACTCCCTCTAAAATGATGTCCTATTTTCCCTAGGATGCTTGACTCTAGTCTAATGTATTCATTTTAGTCTATGTTCTGGGGTCAAACCCTAGTGATAGATAGTAGAATTTCCATATCTAAGAGTAAAATGGTCCTTTCTTACTATGCTAGAATTGAGCAATATAAACCTTAGGATTTCCAAGTTGGGGGGGGGGGTCCTGAGAGGGCACCAAGTCCAAAATTTGCCCCCCAAAGAAGTCCCCCCTAACATACACACTGAGAGAAAACATCCAGTCTTTATTATTTGAAGATGACATGAAGGGAAATTCTCTGCATCCATGAGTAGCCCCCATTCCTCGCATATTAATTAGTCAACAAATATGTATTAAGAGCCTACTACATGCAATGCACTCTGCTACTGCAGATAACCAAAAAAGAAAAAAAAAAAAAAAAAAGCCAAAACCAATCCCAGCCCTCAAGGAATTCACATTCTAATGGGAGAGAATATGCAAGAAATCTTGCTCATTAGCACAGAGAGGGACCAGGAAAGATTTCCTGCACAGAGAAGCAGGAGGATGAAGTGAAAAGGGAGAAAATGTCAGGCAATCTAAGATCAGCAGTGAGAAGATAGAGGAACAGTAAGAAGGTCAGAGTTGTTTGACTGTTGGATGCATGAAGGGAAATCAAGTGAAAAAAGGCTTCCATCTCCAACTGCCCTTCATAAGCCATGCTGTCTCCTCCAATGCTTCCACATTCCCCTGTCCCTCCAAACTGGTACTTAAGGGGATGCTCGCACTAGCCACACCTAACCCCCTTTCCATGGGGGGGACTTGTTGGAACGGGCAGAGGATCCTTCAGAGAAACAGATATATGGCTGCTAAGCTTGAGCACTGCCTTGGTTTCTTTTCCACATGAGTGGAGAGAAAGGTCAATGCAACAAACTTTTGGGAAGATGCCACAGGGAACTTGAGCAAGACCAGAATATGGTGCCCGATGTTGCCAAGGTCATAGCTTAAGGTCCCTGAGCCTCTGTTCTCTGACCTTTGTTCTTTTAAAATTCAATGAAAAATTGTAAGACTGAAATAGCTACCCCCCATTCCTTGATAAGGTAGGTCTCACTCTGGCTTGGAGAAGCCCAATTGTACCCCCCTCCTCCCCAGAGTCTTAGGGAAACATGGGGTAAAAGAAAAGAATGGGACCCTTTCGGAAACAACCATAGGGTTGTTGATCTACAAGGGAAGGAAGCCTTAGTAGATCACTTTGTACAGTGCCTAGAGCATAAGAGGTGTTTAATAAATGCTTGTGGCCTTGATTTCTATACCATGTCGGTACTCACAAAGCACTTTCCTCACCACAACTTTGAGAGGTAAGGAATATAAACCCACTCCTGAACCCATTTTACAGATGAGGAAGGAATCCTCTGAGAGGTTATGACTGGCCCTCGGTCTTGGGTTAGTTAAGTGTCAAAACCAAGATTTAAATCTAGGTCTCTTTTGTCTTTCCATCCCATTGTTATTTTCATTATATCTCATAGAATGAATTGAAAGAAACCTTAAAGTCCAGCTTCTTAAATTGTAGGTCAGGACCCTATATGAGGTATAACAATGTGGAGATCATGAAATTATGATTATCAGTAAATGTTTGATTTATATACACACATACACATACATACATACATTTTCTCCATGTATATGTCCAAGGTCATGTAAAATTTTCTCAGGCAAAAAGAGGTCACAAATGGAAAAAGTTTAAGAAGCCCTGCTTTAAAGAATTTTTAATCCAAAACGCTCATTTCACAGGTGAGGAAAGTGAGATCCAAATAAAGGACAGAGATTTGCTTGCCTACAGTAAAGAGAGAAGACCAAGTCTCCTAAAGCCTTTTGTCAGCTGGGCACAAAAGAAAATTGTAGGTTTTAGAGGTGGAAAGGTTCTACTCCAATCTCTTCATAAGGAAACTGAGGCTGAGAAGAAAAGGGACCATCTTGCCAATTCTGCATGTGATATTGGACAAGGTCACACAAATTAATAAGCAGAGCTGGCATTATGGTCCCTTTTCTTCCCCCCCCCTTTTTTTTTAATCCTCAAGAGAGAGCCTTCTGTTGAGTCCATCTTAAGAACCAAGATTCCCCAGAAACAGTTTTCCTTTTATTTGTTGTGACCCCACTTTGGGATTCCAGATCCCTCAGGTATCACGAGAATATTCCACAAGTCTGTCAGTCAATGTGTTAGGGTCCAGTTGCCCACCAATCTCCATGAAGCCCTAGAGGGTTCAGTTTTGAATGAGGCTGCCTGAAGCAAGGGGAGTAGAGCTCTTCTAAGACTGGATCCTGAGCCCAGACACCTCCTTATTGAGTCAGCATCATTGCACAAGAGTCCAAAAGCCCAGTTTCTGTCTGGCTCTTATCCTGCCTCCTCTGGGCACTAGGGGCTGTAGGGTGGAGAAGGGCCCGCCCCCTCCTGCTTTCAGCAGAGTAGGTCTTAGGCAAGCTGGTAAACAAGCCAGCAGGGAGAGAAGGTGTGAGGGAGAGGAGGGAGCAGTCAGTCATTCTGAGTCTCTAGACTAGACTTTTAACCAAGACTAGAAACAGGAGCAATAATATGGAAAGGGCACAATCCATCCAACCATGGGCAAACCCAAACAGCCCCAAAGGGTAGACTAGAGTACCAAAAGTGTGCAATGGGTGGTGGCCACAGCAAGTGAGTACATAAGATATCAGTAAAGAGGTTTATGTAGGGCCTATGTAAGCAAAAGGCAGCCAGCTTATATACTAACTATCTTAGATTTCCTTGTTTGTCAGGAACTAGGTGATTGGGAAGAAACTCACTCCTTTCCAGCCCTTCGAAGATATTCATCTCCATTTTTAGTCTGATAACCATGGATCAATCAAATGCCTATGGATAAATCTCAAGAGTTGGAATCGAACTCATCTAATTTTGCACATGGGGAAATTTGAGACCCAGGAAGAATAAATCACTTTGTGAATATCAGTCAACTAATCCACACAGTGCTATGTGCTAATCACTGTGCTGGGCTCTAGAGATACAAAGGAAAAAAAAAAAAAAATTCCTGCCCAAGTTTCATGAAATGACATCCTCAGCTCTAAGTCTAGTGCCCTTCCCACTGTATTCCATGCATATGGAGCCTAGTTGGGGTATGCTCCCATTCTCACCAGTAGCTCACCAGCTTTTCTGCCTTCCCCTGGACACCATTCTCCCTCCCCAAATCTTCTATGAGCCTCCTGCCACCCTAATTCCAAGAGAGCAGTACTAGGTCAGAGGTGGGCCATTAGTCATGTACCCCACCTACCTACCTTCCTCAAGGTTTTTGATTTTGGAAAGGAAAGAAGAGATGAAGAAGAAACAGGAGGAGGAGGCACAGTAATTAGTAATCATCACTAATTAATTACACACTTCCAACTCAGCACTCCTGAGGACACCTAAGCTGTGATTCCACTCTCTTGTCTCCTTCCCACCAACTTTTCCCTTCCTCGGAGCCAAGGGAGGGTTGGTGATAGAAATGATAGAACAGAACCAAGATGTCCTATTCCCAGGCCACATAACCATGCACTTCTCAACTCCCCAACCATGTGTCCAGCTCCTCATGACCCAGTTTCTCCTGTTCCTTTTGTCTCATACATCCTTGGATATTGCAGGTGATTAAAGAAAACTCTGGATTGTAGATATTTGTCCAAACCCGATACCCAGGTCCACAGCACCACACTGTACATGGTGCAGTGGAACAAGCTCCTATTGAGGTAGGACTTAGGAATCTAGAACTAGAGTTCTTGACATCTCACTTATCTGTTGGACTCAGTTATCTCATTTGTAAAATAAGGGAGTCGGTCTGGATGGTCTTTTTCACCTCTAACATTAAATTGTGTTCACTCATCAATTAAACAATTAGCACACACTTAAGAAGCACTTAAGAGTCAGGCACGATTCTAAACTTGAAGAAGGCAAAGAAAGGGGTAAAAGATGTTCTTTAACCTTTGCTATATTCTGAAGGTGGCACGTGGTGGTCTACCTAGGGCCTATTGCTTTTTCTTCAACAGTCACAAGGCAAAAGGGAACATGGAAAGTATTTCAGTCTCTTGTTTACATAGCAAATCGGTACAAAGTTCAAGTTTCAAAGGACTTCAAATTATATGAAAACACTTCCTTCAATTCTCATCTGAAGGGAAAGTATTTGGAGGTGTATATATATATAATATATATATATGTGTGTGTGTGTATATCCTAGACTGAGAGTGGGAAAAAGGAAAATAAATAACTAAATGTTAAAGGAGTTTGTGTCATTTGGAGGATGGTGGAAAAGAAAACACAAAGCTCTAAATGATCAATAGGAAGATTATCTCCACCTTTCACCAGTTGGCTCTTAATCCGTTTCCAGACAATAGCCACTAAATACCTGCCACAGTCTTCTCCTAGCTAGTTCCTTTTGTAGCCTAGATCATCTCAAAATAGGAGCGACCTTCTAGGAAAATCCCATTGAATGATACCAAATTATTAGGTGACTTATTCCCCCCTCCCCCAAAATTCTTGAGTCCCTTCCCAAATCTCCTCAGTCTCCAGCTCCTTCCATTGTTTGCTGAGTACTTTCTGCTGAGATAGAAACAGTTCATCTGGCTGTAGGATGTTGCCTGATATAAATGTGACAGTGAAGAGGAAAAAGGAAGGAAGGAAAACACTCTTAAAGTTGGGGGCTTTCTTCCGGGTCCCCACCCTCCCATCTCCTTATTCCCCTCTCTCAGATTCCTCAAAATCCTTGTCCATTTGTCTTTCCCTACTCCCAACTTCTTACCTGGAAAGAGAGAAATTTTACCTTCTCACCTGGGAAAATTGAGATAGGGGATACAACAGGGATCAAATCTAGATGGCTCACCTTTCATTGGGCCCGCCACGCCAATGTCCTGTGTGCTCTTTGCCTCACTCACTGCCACATTACTTCTACTAAGTTCTTCCCACCCAGAAAAACCACCTCTGTCTAGCCCCTGCCCTTACCTGCTTCTGATGCCTTGACCCAGGAACTAGGGAAGAAAACTAGCTTCTTCCCGATGAAACACAAGTTCAGGGAATAAAGGGAGTTTGAGTGCTGCTTCTCCCAAGCTAAAGGCTTGCCAGTCGGTTCCTGCTCTGACTCCCCTCCTCTCCTTTTCCCTCCCCTCCCCTCCCCTCCCCACCCCTTCCCTCCTTCCCGCCCTGCTAGGCTGGGCTAGGAGAACCAGGTTACTTACTTGTTATGACTTGAGTCAGAGGGGAGGAGCAGGTGAGCAACTCCTTCCCTGAGCTAATCCTGTAGCAGCTCGGTTCCTAGGGCCTCTGGACTTCCGGGGAAGGGGGATGGGGGGGGGGAGACAGGACTCATCAGTAAGGGAGCCCCCAAGCAGAAAGCAGCAGGGCTTTTTACCCCCAGGTGGCCCATGGGGCCTGATTTTCCTAGATCAGTCTATTGTTCTCAATCTAGACTGTTTGCCTTTTTGGAAACTGGACCGTGAAGTTCCCAGAGTGGAGTGGATGGGGAAAGCTCATTTTTGAATAAGTGAGCAGGAGGTTCGAAAAAAGAAAGGGATTTTTTTTCTCCTTACCCTAAGAAGATCGAGCTAATAATAATAGTAATAACACCTAACATGTACATAGCATTTTAAGATTTGTAAAAGCACTTGAAACACATTGTCAAATTTCATCCATAAATCCTGACTGAGTCACATAATCAAAAGCAAGGCCAGGAACCCAGAAATTCCCCATGGGATAAAACTAGCAAGAATTGGCATAAATTGCGATGAGGAAATTGAGGCCTGATTAAGAGAAACTTTCTAACAATTAGAGCTTTGAAAAATATGAGATGAGCTGCCTCTCTAGAAGTCAAGTGTTGTAGTGGGGAGACTTTTTCAGGTATGCATTATTAGTCTAGATGACATCTGAGTCCCTTCCAACTGAGAAATTCTGTGATTCTGAATTCTGGCCCCCACTTCTATGGAGGTTCTCTGGAGCCAGACATTTTCCTTCTCTCCTTATTGCAAAAACCACTCTTTAGGACAGTAAGACCATATGTTTATCCTTTAAGAGAAATCCCAATTCTTCCAAGATTGACTCATTAAATAAGAGGGGGCCAATGAGTATCAATCCCTGGGGATAAGGGTTCCTTCCACTCACTGATCTTTCTCTCTCTCTCCCACACACACACACACCCATGCACAAAACATATGGGCATTCACACCCCAGCCAAATCTATTTGGGATCCTACTCATTTCCTTTCTAGATGAGGGAAAAGCCAGACTCTCAAAAAATCCCTCCCTACTCTACTCACTCCTTTCTGACTCCAAGAAACAGATGTATATACCCTATATAACCTACAAGTCAGAGGTGAAAGCTGGGAAAAATACATTTACCCTATCTATCTAGACATTGAAAGACATTTAAGATCACTGAATGACTTCCCATTAAGATGAAAGGAACCCTTCAGATCATCTCACTTAACCCAATGCTTAGAACACACTTGGTACTACATAAATGCTTATTTCATTCCTTCACCACCTCAAAAACCACTACCTTCTGAATTCTGGGATTCAAGGTCCTTAATAATGTGGTTCTGATCTATCTCCTCAGCCTTGGCGAATACCACTCCCGTACATACATACTCAATGATCCTGCCAAACTGGACCAGTATTTATTACACTTGCCAACTCTCTTATCTAAGTGGTTTTTATTGTCTTCACACCTGGAACAGACTACTCCTCCACATCTCTCTCAGTTTAATATTTCTTTTTCTTGATATTCCAACCCAGCTGTTTCATTCTCCATGAACTCTTTCTTAACCACCTTCCTAATACCCAAAAATAATGTCCACCTCCCCAAATTTCTCCTAAGTTTGCCCGGATTTCCCTTTGTACTTATCTCACTGTCCTTCGAACCAATTATATGCTTCCCTGATCCCCACTTCCCACCTCCATTAGACTATAAGATGTTTGAGGGTAGGATCACTATTTTAACTAATCTATGTATCCCTATTACTCCCAGTGCCCAATACAGTGTTAGACTCATGATAAAAGTTGACTGACTAGGAATGATTGGTTTTGGGGTGTTTTTTTTTAATCTCTGGTACCTAGAACAGCACCTAAGAGGTCTAAACCGAGGCTTTCATTAGTCAGGGATCACCCAGTGGATACCAACAACTATTCTGTAATTTAGTCTTCAGGAGTTACCTGAGTCACTGAGAGAAGTGACCAGCTTATGGGCCTACATCTTCTTGACTCCAAAATTTCTTCATGGTGTAGCAGGGTGTGAGATTTTGGGAGGATATGTCAGGATGTGAATCCTGCCTCTGATACTTGCTATGAAATGCTTCATTCAACTCTCTGAACTCCTTTCCTCATAATGAGATGGGGATCACAATGCTCACACTAACTACCTCACAGGGGTTGTTGTGGTAAAGTATTTTGTTTGTCTTAAAGCACTGGAAGAGCATGAGTTGTAGGATTACAAAGAGTCGGATCCCTCCATTTAACAGAAAAAGAAAAAGATCAGACATAGAATATTTTAGAGGGAACATCAGTGATTCCCCTGAATTTTTTCAACCTGTAATTTCCCAACCCCTGAGACTCCCCAAAGCTTCCTAAACTCCAAAATTTTAAATGGAAAAAAATCCCAGACTACTAAATAGACTTTGGTAGCTGAGTTTTGAATGTTGTCCCTAGGCCCACCCCCAACTCAGCTTTTCCCCAAACCCCTTTCTCCCCTCCCCTCCTTTATTTGGTTCCTAAAGGCTGATCTCCCTTCCCCCCTCCCCTTTCCATACACCTAGCCGGCTCACTCACATTCCTTACCCACACCCTCTCTCCAAACAATATCCTCCCCGAGGCTCTTCCAGCTGACCACCAGATCCTTCCCTCCCCAGCTGACCTCAGGGTTGCAGCTGAGGGGCCCAGGAAGGGAAAAATCCCCCTTTCCCCCTACCTCCTCTCACTGGGAGCCTGAATAGAATAGTCATCTTTAGAGGCATGTATCCCCAAGAAGTGGGGAAATAAATGCACCTTCTTCTCCAAATTAACTTGGAAGACCAGCCAACCCACACCTATAGGCTTGAACTAGGAAAATGGATTAGGAATCATCAGAATTTCCCACACTTCTAGAATGTAATAAATGATCCACCAAGGGGAGCAAGGGTGTACCTTCTACCACGTTAGATGCTAAAAACCTGGTTCTCAGTGAACCCCTAGAATTCGATCAACCTAAATGGATGCTCTCTACTCTCCTCTTTCCCAGCACTTCCTCCATCTTTTGGGGGAAATTAGAGAATATCAATTTGCTAAGGAGGATGTGTTGGGGAAAGAGAAGGGAGTTGAAAAGAAAAGGGGGTGTGAAAACCAACCTTGATAAGAGGAACTCTGAGCAGATTAGAGAAATTTCGAGGGCCCCTTGGGGCAATTTAACCCACAATTAAGCAAAGGATAATGTCTCCCAGACACTGGATTTGCTAAGCAATCTAGATTTTCCTAACTCAACCCTCCTTTTGTGTATTTCTCCCAAGTTGTTAAGTGATTCAAAGGTCTCATGGATTTCACCTACTCAAAAAAAAAAAAAAAAAAAAAAAAAAAAAAGGAAAAATACCACAAAAGTTGCCACAATCTAGAGGATTAGGATTAGCTGGTCTAGTGGACCGTAAATGGAGTGAGGGCAGGGAGCCTGTCATTCTTTATACCACCAAAAGCATTTAAGCAGAGTAATGTATATTTCATTCACTTCTTCATTCATTCATTCATAGGAACAAGAAGACCAAGTAAGGGCCAGAAAAAAAAAAAAAAAAAAAAAAAGAATTTATGGTAATCAATTCACTCTTCTGTCCCCCTCCCTCAATTCCACCACCTCAAAAATCAGGGCAGTCTACCTCGGAAAGTGTGTACGTAGGAATGTGCGTGCGCAGAAAGAATTACCCAAAGTCTGAGGCGAGAAAACAACAGGGATGCTTGCTTAGAATGTGCACTGCTCGGACCTCGCTCCACCTTTTAAAAACTCTTTTGTTCTGTTCCCCAACCCCCCAGACTCCGCTTCTCCAGGGTCCTTACTGCACTGCTCCCTCCGCCCCAATCCGGGGCCTCCAAAGTTTGTCTTTTGTTTCACTTTTCTGCTTCTCCCAAGCTCCGACAAGGAGGCAAAATAGAAATGGGGGGAAAGGGGTGAGATAGTGAGGAAGGAGAAGGGTGTAAACTGGAGAAAGTGGGGAAATAAGAATGTGCGTGCCGGGAGGAAAGGGAAAGTGGAAATGTGTACGTCGGGGGAGGGGGGCAGGGAGAAGGTGAAAATAGGGGGGTGCAAAGGGTGTAAGTTTCGGGAGTAGGGAAGGGGAAATTGTGTTCATGTGTGTGCGCGCGCGCGTGTGCGTTACGGGTGTAAAGAAGGGGAAAGGTAGTTCAGCGTGTGTTACGACATACGGAAGAGGAAAGGTTTCTGTGTGGTGTGTGTGTGAGTGTGTTTGTAAGTGTATTGTGTATGTGTATGTGAGTATGTGTGTGAGTGTGTATGTGTGTGTGTAAGTGTATGTGTGTGAGTGTGTATGTCTGAGTGTGTGCATGTGTGTGTATGTTTAAGTATGTATGTGCGTGTGAGTGTATGTGTGTAAGTGTATGTGTGTGACTATGAGTATGTGAGTATGTGTGTGTATGAGTGTGTATGTGTGAGTGTGTGTATGTGTGTGTGTGTATGTGTGAGAGTGTGTGTGTGCGCGCGCGCGCGCGTGCTCGCAGCAGTGGAACTTCGAACTCCCGGAGAGGAGCCCCACATCCCCCCGCGCCCCCAGTCTGGCTTGGCCGCTGTCCCGCGGGCGCATCCTTTGCCGGAGCCCCTCTTTGCTCCCCTGTCCTCACCTGTCCGGTCCGGCAGCCGCTGCTTCGCTAGCTTCCCCGAGGTCTCCCTCCAAAGTCTGGGCTCCCGCCTCCTAGATCATTTTCCCTCGGCCGGAAGACGTCCGCCCCTACTTCTCCCTCCTCTGAGGGATTTCATTTAACTTCAGCATTTGCTGCATCCCAAATGTTAAAGATCCCGAGACATCTGTCCCCTGGGGCATACCAAGGCTCAGAGGTAAAGAGGGGAGAGCTCGGAAGGAAGCTCGGGAATCCCGGCCCGCGGAGGGGGGGGCAGAACCCTGGGCTGAGGTGAAGAGTCTGGAAGGCCTAATGACCCCGTGGGCCAAGGGCTGGTGGGGTTGAGAGCCTCCTTTTGCCCCTGATTTGGGAGGATGGAGTGACCCTCACACACCCCCGTCTTTGCCGGGCTTTCCAAGACCCCAGCTTCTGAGAGAGCCTTTGATCAGAAGAGTGCCTGGGCCTCTGTAGCTTTCATTCCAGCAGACCCCAGGGTGCAAGCATGAAAGCAAAGTCCCCATGCCCCTTCCTCCACTTTCCTTTCCCCTCAATTCCATCCCCACGCCCACTGCCACCCGCAAGCAACACCAAGGCACTGAATACTATTGATATTGATTTATGTTATATTATTATTTAAAATATTTTTATTATGAATTATATTCATCAAGACTGTGAAGTCCTAGAGGGCAGAGGCTGCCTTTTAGCCTTTGTATCTCCAGATCTTAGCACTGCTTCTATCGAAGAGTGGGTGCTTAATCGATGTTTATTGATTGACTTCTGGGGGGCCAGCTGGGGATGGTGACTTGGTGCCTCCCTGAGGCTGAGATCTGCCTCGACCTCCCAGCGAGAACTGACTCTTCACTATATCTCATTTCCCTAAGAGTTAGGACTTTGTACTACAGTGAATTATAGAGCATTGAGTATGTAATTGGAAGAAAATCTGGGTTCAAATCCTAGCGCTGCTTTTTATGGGTCCTTTGGACAATTCACTTAACTCTTAATCTATAAAAATCATACTCTGGTCCAGCCATACTGGCCTCCTGGCTGTTGTTTTCAGAATGGTCTCCCTCCTCCATTCCCAACTATATACCTTTCCACCTTCCTTTAAATCTGAACTAAAATCTCACTTCTTAGAAATCTTTTTCGGGGGCAGCTAGGTGGTGCAGTGGAGAGAGCACCAGCCCTGAATTCAGGAGGACCCACGTTCAAATCTGGTCTCAGACACTTAACACTTCCTAGCTGTGTGACCCTGGGCAAGTCACTTAACCCCAGCCTCAGAAGAAATCTTTTTCCACTCTTCTTAATCACAATGCCTTCCTTTTCTTAGCAATTTCCTATTTATTTTATAAATAGTTTGCTTTGTATATATGTGTTTGTATGTTGTCCCTTCCCTTTTAGATTATAAACTCCTTGGGAAAGGGACCCACATGTGCAAAAGTTTCTGTGGCAGCCCTTTTTTGTAGTGGCAAGAAACTGGAAACTGAGTGGATGCCCCTCATTTGGGGAATGACTGAATAAGTTATGGTATATGAAGGTTATGGAATATTATTGCTCTGTAAGAAATGAGCAGCAGGATGAATACAGAGAGGCTTGGAGAGACTTACATCAACTGATGCTAGGTGAAGTGAGCAGAACCAGAAGATCATTGTACACTTCAACAACAAGATTATACGATAATCAATTCTAATAGACGTGACTCTTTTCAATAATGGGTATGATTCGGGCCAGTTCCAATAATCTTGTGCTGAAGAGAGCCATCTACACCCAGTGAGAGGACTGTTTTTATTGTTTGTTTGCATTTTATTTTCTTTCTCATTTTTCCCTTTTGATTTGATTTTTCTTGTGCAGTAAGATAATTGTATAAATACGCATGCATATATTGGATTTATCATATATTTTTATTATGTTTAATACATATTGGATTACTTGCCATCTGGGGAGGGAGTGGTGGGGATTGGGGGGAAATTGGAACACAAGGTTTTGCAAGGGTTAATGTTGAAAAATTATCCAGGTATATGTTTGAAAATAAAAAGCTTTAATAAATAAGAAAAGATTATAAACTCTTTGAGGGCAGGACTATCTTTTAACTCCTTTTGTATTACCAGTGCTTAGCACTGTGTCTGGTACTTACTAAGTAAGCACTTAATAAATGTTATTTGAAGAGAATTAAATTTCCAAGAGTGACTTTGATGGCCTTTGTGGTCCTCTGCAACTCTACAAGGATGAACCTGTGACTTTGGGAAATAACCTAGGAAGAAAGAACAAATCCTAGACTCCTAACCCTAAAATGATGTAGCATGTGCCCATTTGGAAGAGATGATATTTTGGAGATACTAACTCCCCAATAGAAAAAGTCAGCCTCACCACCCACCATGCTCTCCCCCAGAAGGAACAAGAATAGGAAAGGAATAAGAGAGGAATAGATAGGTATTTGCTTGTGGTAGAAACAGAATTCTCCTTACCATTCATGGGGTGAGGGAAGGAAAAGCAATTCATGGTGACCCTAGGAAATAGTCTCTGAATTGATGTTTTGGGGACATGCATGGCAATTTGGGGCATTATTCCCTTTCTTTTCATTAAGTGTCTTCCCAGTCTCTCACCTACTAGTATCCTTTATGGGAAGCCCATTACTAACATGTCATTTGTTCCAGGCTGCCCAAGTTTGCATTCTTTCCTCTGGTTGCTTTGTCTTGACCACTTGTTTTCACTACAACCTCAATTAGGAAAGAAAGGTGAAATTTAGCCAGAGAGGGGCCAGACAGTGACCTGTCTCTGCCCTCTAGCAAGACATTTTCTGAAAGCCCAGAATGACTCACAGCCCCATCAGCAACATTTCCTGCTCAGACCGCATCCTGAAGAACAGGATGGCAAAGCAACAGGTCTGAGTGGTGGCAGCTGGTTTTGCCAAGGGGCAGCCAGAATTCCCCTCAGTCTCTTTCATTCTGTTCTCAACTGCCCTACAAGACTCTGCCCTGGGATAGGGCTAAGGGTACAATCCAAGTTAGCGCCTTCAAACAGGTGAGTGACTATAGTCTTTTCTCAGTTTTGATGGCTCTCCATAAAGAATTAAGAATTATCATTTAACTAGGGTCCAAGCATAAGGAATCTGGGGTGAGGATTGGGGAAGAGCATGTCAAAGGGAAGGCAAGAACTTAGAATATTTGGTAAACAGAGCCATTGAAGAAAGGAAGTAGGCCACTTCTTAGCCATGATTAATGTATTTCTGAAGGAAAATCAGAGGACTCTCTTCAGATCAATTATTGAGTTATCCATGGGATTTCCACTGAGATGAAGTGATATGCCCAAGATCAAACAGTTGGTGACAGCTAGGATTCAAATCTTAGATCTGCAGATAGGGCTGGCTTTAGAATCAGTTTTAAATCCTGCTTCTTCCGCTAGGGAGACTGGACAAATTGGTTAATTTTTTAAGCTCTTAGTTTCCTTATCTGTGAATGAAGGACTCAGACCAGATGACCGCTAAAGACCGTTCCAGTTCTAAATCAATGATCCTCTGAGTATAGCAGGGCAAATTTTTCTGTCATCTCTTTCCATTGCCTCTTGAGAGGCATTTTACCCAGCAGAGCCCAGCTACCAAGAGTTTCCTGGGGAATCTAAAAGTCTCTTTTTATCTTCCTCCTCTGCATTTCATTTCCATGTCCTTCCTCAGTCTCCCTTTACCCTGAATTATTTTTCCCAAAGTCTCTATCCTTCTCCTGCTACTGTTTTCATCTTTATTTGCCCCACTTTTAATTTTCCCTTCTTTTGCATGGTTTGCTAGGGCCATCAATTTATCTGTCTGTCTGCTCATCATCTATCTGTCAGTATATCTATCATCTATCCATCTATCAGTTTACATGGCCCTAGTTAGACCACCAGGTGGCACCATTTGCCAAGAGAACCTTCTTGTCATAATCTCTGCATTACCCCCAACCCCACCCCAGTACCACCATCACCAAGGAAAGTCCCTTAGTGACTTGTTCTAGTTCAAACCCTCAGAGTGAATAGAAGTAGAACTCTCTAAAAGAGTTCTTCTTCCTCACCTAATAGTTTGTTGGACAGATCCCTCAAACCCCAAATCCCATCTCCAATCTGAGCCCCTGTCCCATAACTTTCAGTGATCATTATGTCCCGGGGGTGGGGGTGGGGGTGAAATGTTGGAACTTAGATGTATTTCCACCTGAAATTTGTCAAAACTGGATGCAATTTATGTCATAGCCTCATTGCTGTGGGACAGTGCCCTAGCTATATCTAAAGCAAGGCTATTGGAACTTTGTGCTGAAATTTAGAAGATGCCTACATAACTCTTGTGCCTTCAGCAACTGAATCTTAAAACTCAGTTACCAAGAATAATTAGCTAAAATGGAGAACTTTTTGATAGAACAAGGTGGCTTTCTATTCCCTACTCTACTTTCTCTCTCACTTCTCACCAAATCAAACAAGCAAACTTTTTTTTTCCAACAGTAATTTATTTTTCCAAATACACATAAAGATGGTGTTCAACGTTCATTTCTATAAGACCTTGTGTTTTTTTTCTCCCTCTGTCCTTCACCTCTCCCTTCTCCAAGACAGCAAGTAATCCGATATAACTTAATATGTACAATCCTTTTTAACATATTTTCATATTTGTCATGTTGTGCAAAAAAAAAGAAAAAAAAAAGACTCAAAAGGGGGAAAAATCAGGAGAAAGGAAAACAAACAAAAAAGGTAATAATACTATGCTTCCATCCACCTTCAATCTCCATAGTTCTATGGCTTGATGTTGATGGCATTTTCCATCCCAAGTCTATTGGAATAAGCAAGCATTTACTAAGCACTTGTTATAAGCTAGGTATTATGCTAGGCCACAAAGATGCAAAAAAAGAAAGAAAAAAAGAGAAACAATTTCTGTCCTCACAAAGATAATATTCTACAGGGAGACATAACATTTTATATATATATATATATATATATATATATATATATATATATATATATATGTGCACATACAAGGTAATTTGGGGCATGGGAGTCAGGAGAACCCTAAGATTTGGGGAGTTCATTAAAGGTGGTTCTTGAGCAGAGTTTGAAGAAAATTAAGGGTTGAAAGAAGTGGAGGTAAGGAAAGTTCGCTGTACATATTATATGATAGCAACCTTTGAGTGTGGTTTTCTCTTCCCCTTCAGTTGAATTGTCTTAATTTGCTAGGGTTGTTCCATGGTAATACTAGCTGCCACCATTCTTCCCTGCTTCCTTGGCCTCCCATTCTTCAGCATGCAGAATGGGAAGAAAAGTCAATTTAAGGTGGAATTCTATGTTTCTTAACATTAGTACCAAAATTGTTCATTCCTGCCCAGGTTTGGCAATTGATAGAGTAATGTATCTGGAATCAGGAAGAGCTAAATTCAGATTTGGTCTGGGGTAAGTCATGCAGCTTTTCTCCTCAGTTGGATCATCTATAAAATGGCCATGATAATTAATAATAATAATACACTAGTACCTCTAGATTTGTTGTGAGAATAAAAGGAAATGCTAGTTGTAAAGTGCTTTGCAAATTTTAAGACACTATATAAATCATCACTGTTAATTATTAGTATGTTTCCTTTTCTTGGGATTTTTGATCACAGATAACCCAGATCCATAAATGGAGTCTTCAAAGAGATCCAAGACAATGTTAAATATTAATCTATTGAGCTGAGGGTATCTTTGCTTCTTTGCTGAGTTGGGTAAACTTTTGTAGCCATTACAGAAGTGTTAGCTCAGCCCTACAAGCAGCTGCATTTCTAGAAGGCCAGGATGCTACTTTGTAAGGACTGATTCGGTTATTGCTGGGCAGATAAGAACCCATGGTTTGGAGAGCTAGGCCACCAATTCTTTCCTGGCTCTCAGTAGCAGCCTCCAGAAATTAGCCAATCCTGAAGATTTGAAAGATGAATGGGTTTTAGGACAAGAAATCTGGAAGGGACATGGAGTCCAACTGCCTCATTTCATAGATGAGGAATCAGAGGGTCAAGGAAGTTGAGTGATTTGCCCAGTGTCAAAAAGGTAATGACTAGCATTTGAGGGTAAGGTTTGAATCTAGGTCCCTTAACTTCAGAACCACTATTCTTCTGTTAGTGTCTACTTTCTGTCATCTCCCTGCTAGATTTCAGGGCAGGGCAAGCTCAGGAGGTCATGTTAACCTAATATATTTGCTATTTTTATACTCCCTTTAAGGGTGACTATCTGCAATTCCTGGTTGGAAGTTCCCTAAAACATAAAGATAAAGAGAAGCAAAAATATTCTTTTTATCACTGACTTGTTCACTCTGCCCTCAATCCCTCTACCTAATGAGAAAGAAAGGAAATCTGTAGGAAATCTGGAAATCAGTTTCTGATTTTGGAAACCATGGAATGGATATTTTGTTGATAATAGTTCACACTTATATAGTATTTTACAGTTTATTAAGAATTTCCAAGAACCACCCTGTGTAGTATAAGATAGGCTTACCTCCTCTCCCCCCCCCCCATTTTCCAGATAAGGAAACTGAATCAATTTGCCACAGCACACAGCAGATTCCTATTCTATCAGGTACTCTTGCAGCCACCCTGTCAGTACCTCAGTCCTAAATTAGGTACCTGGCATAATGGAAAGAGATTAGAGTTGAGAGAATCTGGGGTCAAATCTCACCTCTGACCTCTGACCCCCAGGAATTAAAGTTTCTGTATCAGTAAAATATATAAAAACAACAACAACAAAAAATATTGTACTAAATGTGTTAGGAGTTCCCTTCAGATCTAAATCTGAGAATCTAGATCACCTACGAATGGTCAAGCTTATGCACCCTGGGAGGCAGAAAAAAGAAACTACAAAATGACAAATTTTAGCTCAATATTTAAAAAAAAAATTATCCTAGAAAGAGAATTATCCAGAAGTAGAATAGTTTCTCTCAAAAGGCTTGGGAGTTCTCTGGCCCAGATTTTTTTTTTTTTTCACCCCAAGCAGAGGCTGAATGGCCACTTGATGAGATGTTCTAAATGAATCCTTGCTTCAGATGGGAAAATAGTAAATGAGTCAGCTTCTGCTGATCTTTCCAACTGGGGTGTGCTGGACTCAGCTCTGTCTAGTGAGGGCATCCTTTTTTTTTTTTTAATTAGCTTTTTATTTACAAGATATATGCATGGGTAATTTTTCAGCATTGACAATTGCAAAACCTTTTGTTCCAACTTTTCCCCTCCTTCCCCCCACCCCATCCCCAAGATGGCAGGTTAACCAATACATGTTAAATATGTTAAAGTATAAATTAAATCCAATATATATATACATATATATACATATACATACATACATACATACATATATATATATACACACACACATGTCCATACAGTTATTTTGCTGCACAAGAAGAATTGTACTTTGAAATATTGTACAATTAACCTGTGAAGGAAATAAAAAATACAGGCAGACAAAAAATAGAGGGATTGAAAATGCTATATAGTGGTTAGTGAGGGCATTCTTAACAATTCCACTGCAAGCATTTAAGCTGAGAAATTGGCAAATGCTATAAATTGAGGTTTAATTTATTGTTTTGTTGATTGTCTAAAGAAAGTGAAGGAAAAAATATTAACAATACAGATTACACTAAAGAATGTCACATGGTTATGTTTTCCAGCTAACCATTCCCTCACAGCCAGTAGTTAAAATGTTTATCAGCACCCCAAATTCCTAAGAGTTTCTGTGAAATGTCATTGGAAAGAATTCCTAATACTGAAAGAGCTTTTTCACACCCTGGGCTTAGTAGAGAGAGGAAAGAAAAGGTATTAACTTCTCTCCTATCTTCTCCTTCCTCTTCCCTCCAACAAAGACCAACAAAAATGATGGGGAGTGGGGGTGGGAGGTGGGGGGATATTTGTTTTCAGGCTACCAAATTCCATTTCCTGTGGTTAAGCAGTAAAAGGCACTAAGAGACCAGCCCACAGCAGCCACAGTCACAGTAACAGCTGCCCTGGCATGATTGAAAAACAAACCAGCCCCCCAAAACCTCTGAGTTTTTTTTTTCAAGTGACCAAACTGAGGCGAAAGGAAAAGGTCAGATTAGAAGGGCAGGTAGGGCCTGATGTGAAGCTAAGAAGTTTTCTCAAACATTAGAGATGTTCTGGAAACCCACTTATGTGTTAGCTCTGAGGCTGAGACAGGCTCCTTCTCCCTCTACCTCTCCACCAAGCAACAAAAAAATTAATACCTAAGTAACTATATTTTCAAACTTTTATTTTCTTTCTTTCTTTCTTTCTTTCTTTCTTTCTTTCTTTCTTTCTTTCTTTCTTTCTTTCTTTCTTTCTTTCTTTCTTTCTTTCTTTCTTTCTTTCTTTCTTTCTTTCTTTCTTTCTTCCTTTCTTTCTTTCTTGCCCTTCTTTTTCTTTCTTTTCTTTCTTTCTTTCTTTCTTTCTTTCTTTCTTTCTTTCTTTCTTTCTTTCTTTCTTTCTTTCTTTCTTTCTTTCTTTCTTTCTTCCTTTCTTTCTTTCTTGCCCTTCTTTTTCTTTCTTTTCTTTCTTTCTTTCTTTCTTTCTTTCTTTCTTTCTTTCTTCCTTTCTTTCTTTCTTGCCCTTCTTTTTCTTTCTTTTCTTTCTTTCTTTCTTTCTTTCTTGCCCTTCTTTTTCTTTCTTTTCTTTCTTTCTTTCTTTCTTTCTTTCTTTCTTTCTTTCTTTCTTTCTTTCTTTCTTTTTCTTTCTTTTCTTTCTTTCTTTTTCTTTCTTTTCTTTCTTTCTTTCTTTCTTTTTCTTTCTTTCTCTCTTTCTTTCTTTTTCTCTTTTCTTTCTTTCTTTCTTTCTTTTTCTTTCTTTCTCTCTTTCTTTCTTTCTTTTTCTTTTCCATCCATTTTCCTTCTTTCTCTCTTCCTTTTTTCTTTATTTTTTCCTCCTTCTCTCCCTCCTTTTTCCCACCCCCTTCATTTTTTCTTTTCTTTTTCATCTTACCCCCTTTCTCCCATTCCTTTCCCCCCATGTTCTATGTATCTCTGTCTTTCTCACTTGTTGTTCAGAGGTGGCTAGTTTTCTCATTCTTATCCCTGTTGCAGACATGCTTACCAAAAAAAAAATCTTAAAAACTAACAACTAGAAAATAAAATAAATATGGAAAATATGTTGAGTTCCCTCCAAAGTGCTTTTTTGACTTCAGGTCTTTTCTGAGCTCAAGCCAGCTGCTAGATTGGTCATCCAAGGATTCCAAATTTAGAATACAGAAAATTCCCAACACAGACAGAAAAAAAAAATCATCAGGTCTTCACTTCCAGCTCTTTCAGGTGGGTTACTTTAACTGACAATACTCTTAGCCATACAAAAAAGTAATTCATGAGCTATAATGCCTGGTACATGGTGAGCACTTAAATACTTGTGTATTATGTCATTAATATAGTAACTTACTTTAAAAGAAATCAGAATCATGTTTTTAATTTTTAAAAATTTCATTATTTTGAAGAAAACCAAAAGTTTTCAAGTAATTTTTTTCATTTTTTTTCTCAAAACACGAAACCAACCTTTTAAATTCGCCTTTAATAGTTCAAGCAGAAACAGAGAAAGACTCAATCCAAAAATTAAGGGCAGATCTGACCTGCCAAAAGAAGCCGAGTCCTAATTCTGGCCAATTTATTAAGCTTTTCAATAAACTATTATGTACCTTCTGGGTGCAAAGCACTCCACTGAACACTAGATTTAGTTAAGAATCCCTCACCTCCTGGAGCTTACCATCCAAGACAGCTATTTATATTATCTAGTATTAACTGGACCCTTAACTGCTGGTTCCTTCCTCCTCTCCCCCTACTATATGTTTTGTATATTCCTAGATCTGTGTTAGTTTTTGCCTCCTCTATTAGAATATAAGGTATTTGAGGGCAGAAAATGCCTTTTTTTTTTTTCTGCTTGTATCAGCACTCTCTGCTCTTAGTACAGTGTCTAGTACAGAGTACATGGTTAATAAATCCTTGTTGCTTTGCTTTACCATGTGGGAGGCCAGAGGAAGAAAAGCTGTCAAATTACTGCCTTGAGGTCTGTAGTGAGATAGGGTTGATTCAGCTCCACAGCATCTGCCTTCACTTCCCTTGGAGTCCTTGCCCTGTTCTTCAAGGTGGTAGCTTGGGTCAACACTTCTGCCCTCCTTGCTGCCTGAGGTTTTTTCGTGGCTTCCCTTTCTCTAGTCCTTGATTCTTTGTTCTTATCATGAACTAGTTTCTGTGACTGACTTCTGCCTGTACTGATTGAATGGATTTTTAAAGGCTACACAAGGTCATGGTCATCATTGTTTATCCTATGATGTTGCACCCTTTCTGTTTGCCAAAAGCTTATCAAATTTTATCATGGGATTTTTTTTTTTAAATCAGAAAGCCATTAGTGACATTGAAGAGTGTAGTATCTTTTTTTATTTAATTTATTATTTTTTTCTAGGTATATGTATATTTTACTTTTAAAATACATATTTCTTTATGAATAATGTTGGGAGAGGGAAATCAGAACAAAAGGGAAAAAACCACAAAAGAGGGGGAAAAATAGAGAAGAGACCGTAGCATGTGTTGATTTACATTCATCGACTGAATTGTATAAAGGGATGAATTGGTGTGGCTCTATTTTTATAGTTAGTTAAATACCTCTTACTCCACTTTAATTTGACTGTTTTCTGTGATTTTTTCTGTCACTTCTGTGATTCTGTTTGGGTTTTCAGAAATCAACTTCCTTCCATTAACATACCATATATTATAAAAGTCATTCTTTATTTTCTGCATATATCCAGATTATTCAGATTATTTAAAATAATTTTAAATAATAGATTTATTTTCAGTAGAGAGAGGGCAAGTATGAACCTTTTATATAGCCCATCTTCTCCTTTATTTCTTTTCAAGATATCTTTATGGCAAAATCCTGGTAATGAAATTTCTGGGTTAAATGGTATGATTTTATGACTGATTTTTTTAAAAAGATGTTTCATCGATATCCCTTTCTTTTTTTATACCACTATGTTTTCCAGTGATGACTCCTCCCTTCAAAGAACACTTCTTTCAAACAAATAAGTATGATAAAAAAACATCAAAGTAATACATTGCTGTCTAAAAATAAATGCATTTTCTACCAACAATAGAACAATGTCTTCACAAGCCCATTAGAATTAAATTTTTATCACTTTTTTGCTACCTGTTTGTTTTTAACTTACTGATCAAGAGATGGTATCTCAAAGCTGTCTTATTTTGCATTTCTCTGATCTTTAAAGAGTTCTAGCATCTTTTTCATGTAAACAATTTGTACTTTCTGTTCACATCCTTTAACCATTTATCCATTAGAGTGGATATTATTCTTTAAATGTATATCAGTTTTTTAAGAGAGTCTAGATGCCATATATTTATCTTGCATATTTTCTGCAAATTTCCCCCAATCCATTCCTTTTCCTTTCATTTTATAGATACTCCTGTTTGCTGTTCAAGATCCCTTTAAACCTACTAGTTTTAAACCCAATATTTGATTAAAAAAAAAAATCCAACCATTCTTCTCTACAACTGAAATAAATACATTATTTTTTTTCTTGCAGTTTTAGTTATTAAAATTATATCATTAATCCAGTTAGAATTTATAATAATGTATGGTTTGAGGTATAATAATATATGATTTGTAACCTTATTTTTCATCATGCAGGTAATTTTCTAAACAATTTTTATTTATTTTAATATCTCAAAAAGTTTTTTAGATTTTAATATGTCACCAAACATACATTTCTTACACAGATAAAATTCTACTTTGAAATTCTCTTTCTGTTCTTTCTGATCTATTTCTCCATTTTTTTTCATATGAGACAGATTTTTAGAAAATAATTTTTATTTGTAGTACATTTTAAAACCCACTTGAGTAATTCCCTTTGAAATCTCCTTGACCCATTTGCTTTTTCATAGTTCTGTTTGATAGTTCTTTTTAAAAAATTGATGTTCTTACTGATCTCTTTTTTTTTTTTTCATTTTCATTTCCCCCCCCCTTTTTTTTTTTTTAAAGGACTGACTGTACCTATTTTTCCTAAGTTAGAAATGCATGGGCTCCAGTCGTCAGAGGGACTTTGACATGCTACATTTTTTTTGGACCTAGACCAGTTTGTCCTTCCTTAGGCAACCTTAGGCCCCAACTCCCACTCCCTATCTCTGTGGACTCACCTATAAGTACCAGACTTAGGATATTAGATGCACACAATCGATTACAACTCAAGAGATTCTTCAGCTTCACCCTCCCTGGTAGCTAGGTTTACAGATATGTACCACCAAACTGGCCCAATCTCATTTGTCATATGAATTTGTTTTCATGATTTTATTTCTATGAAATAGTCTTTTGGTAGCTATAATAATGAAGTTGAATTGATCTTTAAGGATCATGCTATAGTGTATGTGCAGAGTTATTATTCCTGACTCTGAAGGACCCCACTGGAACTTGGAAACTGCTTTTGTCATAATTCAAGTAATTGAAACAAATACTGAATAGCACAGGATGGAACCCAAATCTTAAGCTTTTTGCTTAAGACTTCTTTCCTAACTGACATTACATTACATAGTAATACCAGTAACAATGATGATAATAGAAATCAGCAATTCATCTTTATATAAGGTTTGGAATTTTTCAACTGAATTTATATACATTATTTCATATAAGCCTCACAGCTATCCTGTAAAGTAGATAAAATAGATATTAGAATCCATATTTCACAGATGAGGAAACTTGAGGAAAAGCTTGAGTAACTTCCCTATGGTGGTATAAATTATTAAGTGTTAAAGACAAAACTGTGTATGATCATCTCTGATAATTTAAAAAATTTCTTTAGTCCTCATGAATTCTATTTTCTCATTTCCAATCTTGATAATTTTTTCTTTCTCTTTTTAAAAAATGAGATTTGTTCATTGTTTATTATTTTTATTATCCTTTTGATTTGGCCTTTTAAAACAACTCTTGATTTGATTAATAATTTGAGTTGTTTTGTTATTTTCAGTCTATTAAGCTTAGGTGTGTTCTTGGCTATTTTTGTTTCTCAGTTTCCTGTTATTTAATATTGCCTTATTTTTTTCAGGTTTTTAAAGTACAAACCTAATCCATTAAATTTCTCTCTTTCATATTGATATAGTCAATAAGTATGATACTTCTGAGAATCGTCTTGATTTCATCCCTTTGATTTTTATTTTTATTCAATTTTATGTAAAAACATTGTTATACATGTACATTCATTTATTACATATTTCCATATGAATCATTAGAAAAGAAAAATCAAACAAAAGGGAAAAATGACAAGAAATTTAAAAAGGTGAAAATAGTGCATATTGTTCTCCATAATTCTCTCTCTGGATATGGATAGCATTTTTCATCCAAAGTTTAATGGGATTATCTTGAGCAGATGAGAAGAGCCAAGTCTATCCTAGTTGATCATCACACAATCCTACTATTACACTGTACAAATATATTCCTGGTTCTGCTTATTTTACTTAGCAATCAGTTCATGTAAATCTTTCCAGGCCTTTCTAAAATCAGCAGGTTCATCATTTCACATAGAACAATAATATTCTATTACTTTAATATACCATAACTTATTCAACCATTCTCCAACTTATGGGCATCTATTCATTTTCTACATCTTGCCACCACAAAAAGAGCTACTACAAACATTTTTGCAGATGTGGGTCCTTTTCCCTCTTTTGTGACAAAATTATTTAAGATACAGATCTAGCTAGTAGCGGCACTGCTGAATGGATCAAAGAGTATACGGCTTTATGGCCCTTAAGCAGTTACAAATTAGCATCTATGTTTTCTTCTAACTTAACCAACTTTTTGAATTAAAAGAAAATATTCTTTACTTTTTAAAAATTGAATTTTTCTCTATTATCAATTAGCTTTAGTTTCTTTAATAATCAATTCAACTTCATCAAGTCTTATTTATTTCATTCTGTAAAAGAGGTATTAAAATCTTTCACTCTTATTGTTATTTTAGCTACTTCCATGAGAATGTGAACTTTTCTTTTATAAAGCTTAGTGCAGATCTCTTAGGTTATCTGTATGTAAAACTGATACACTTGCATTTGGGAATTTCACCTCCTTGATTTTTCTGATCTTTTCTCACTCATGGGCAACTCATTGCCATTCTCTTTTTTTTTTTCTAAGAGTTTAGTATGGATATCAACAAAGTACACATTAGCTCAAACTTTAGTCTGAATCTATTTAAATATTTCTGGATTAAATGTACTTCTTGTGAATAACATATTGTCAGATTTAAATTTTTTTAAAAAAATTAAGTCTAGTCCATTTCTTCTATTATTCTAGTCATTGCTGTTATTAACCCAAATGGAACAAAATCCTCCTAACAAATTCCTCTTTCCCTTCCCTCATTATGAACTAGATGGGTTTCCATAATTGCTTTCTTCCATTTTATCAAAAAATGAAAACTTCCTTTTTGGGTTTACCTGCTCCTATTTCAAACTGTTTTTCCACCCTCTTTTGTTCCCATTCTTTTAAAATCTGAAATATCTGTCCAAAACATCTAATCATTTAGTTACTACCCATACATATATACATATACATATACATACACACACATACATATATATATATATATATACATATACACACACACACACACACACACACACACACACACACACACATATATATATATTACAGAAAACTTGAGCAGCTAAGGTGACAGTGGATAGGGTGTTATGTGGTATATTTAATGGTATATTTACCATTTACCAATTTGGAGATTGAAAAGTTTTCAAGAGACATACATATTTCAAGAAAGTCTTCAGACAACAACCAAGCTTTCTATATTTACAGGGACAAAACAGTTCATCTTGTATTTTTTTCTTGTACCCTCAGCTCATAACATAATGGCTGGCATATAGAAAGTGATTAATAAATTCTTACTGACTGTTATGAGGATATAAATGAAATAGTCCCTGTCCCCAAAGAGATAATATTGTATTGAAGGGAAAACATATACATATATTTTAATTATAAGACATAGAAAAAAATAAATGCAAAATGGATAAGTATAGTTAAGGATTAGAGGAATGGGAAAGAGTTCTGTAGGAGGGAAACTTTGAAAAATCTAGGAATTATAAGAGGCAGAAGTGGGGAAGGGGATGGAATGCCTTCCAAATCAGAGAAAAGTTTGAATATGCTGAATTTCTCAAAAATTAACTGCAAAATAAGATGGTTGAATGAGATGATTTTTGCTGCATCAGGTCCTGAAAAATCAGTTCCTCTTTATCAGAATCATTACCAGCTTCCTTGTGTTCTTAGAAGAGTCCACACTTCAGGGACCACATAGCTGTGGTTTTAGGATGGAGGCACTTGTGGGGGGTAGTCGTCATTAAAAGCCCTCTAGTCTAACTTGACTCCTTCTGGGCAAAGATCTTTCTGGGCAAGACAGACCAAATTAGGCAAGAGGTATAAAGTGTTTTCCAGGTTCGAAACGACAGTCATTTCTAGAACAAAATGAAACCAGATAAATTGTGACTTCTGTCTAGCACCTTTCCTCCCAGTTCAATTGATAGTCTTTTCCTTAATTAGTTGTTCCCTAGTTTACGACATCAAAAATGCCTTCAATCAACCCAGTCCTTTAAAATTATTTCCCCCCCCCCAAAATGTCAAAACTCTTAAGCATTGAGTAAGATAATTAATTCAGCTTTTCTCCATCCCTGATGGGCATCTGATTGCCCTCCCAAACTGAGTATTACAGAAATTGCTATCACCTTATTAAAGGGTCCAATGGCATAATTCTTCCTCTTCTTTCCCAGTTGTAGAATATTATGCCTTTGATCTTAAATAGCAAAAATAAGCTTTATTTCTCATGTACTTCTTGTGCTTTACTATATTCTACCAATCAGGTCCTTGAGGCAAGCAGTTATTCCTGCTGTATCTCAGGGGTTAAGGGCATACTATTCCCCAGATCTGGAAAATCCAAGCAAAAATTTTTGACCTTTTTGTACCAGAGAAGTCTAAATTATTATGGTATTAAAAGATAAAATATGTTGATATTAGATAATATTCTGCATATATTTTATTCATTTCTAAGTTCTAAGTTTTTTCTCTATGTCATCTGCTGGCCTTCACCTGCTGCTGTTTTCAGCTTCTGCAAAACTCCCCCCAAATTTCTAATTAATTTCTTCTGCCAACCCATGATATAGAGAAATTGTAAAAAGGGAAGTCACCATGTGGAAGGGACAACTATAGTTTCTGATGTGCTAGTGAAAGAGAAGACAGACTAGAGATCAGGAGAAAGGGGATTTCAATCCCCACTTGGCCACTGTCTAGATCTCTGACCCTCATCACCTATCATCTGGATTATTGCAATATCACCCAATTGTTCAGACTAGATAATCACAGAAGCATGGATTTAGAGATGAAAGGGACCTTAGAAGGTCCAACCCTCTCATTCTACAGATAGGGAAACTATGGTAGAAAGAAATTCAGTGACTTAATCACCTTGCTTCTAAAATCTGTCAAAGCGACGTATATTCCTAAATATCTGACTCTTGGCTCAATAACTCTCACCAAGATCACAAAGCCATTCACAATCTGGTTCCAGCCTACCTTCCTTTCTTTATGTGTTAAATTTAAGCACTTTAGAATCAACCCAAAAAGATTAATAAATCCTTATGCACAGCAATCTATCTCTCACATCTATTTTCAGACTGTCCTGGAGCCTGAAAGGAATTTCACCTTCCCCTTCCCCCCTCTATCTTTTATAATCTCTAGACTCTTCAGTTTACTTCCCACAGAATTCTTTCCCATTCCTCCCATTTCCAGCCAAAGACATCCAATCACCTTGCATTTATTTTTATCTATCTTTCACATATGGATATATTTCCTCCTCAACACAATATAAGCTCATTCTCAGCAATATAATGATGCAAGCCTACTCTGAAGGATTTATGATGAAAAGTCCTATCCATGCCCAGCGAAAAAACTAAATCTGAAAACAGATTGAAGCATGCTTTTTTTACTTTATTTTTCTTGGTGGTGGTGGTCTACGTTTTCTTTGCAACATGACTTTTACAGAAATGCTTTGCATAACTTCACATGTGACTTCTCAATGAGCCTGGCGGATGGGGAAGGAGAAAAGAAGTGAATCTGGAACTATGTTAAATTTAAAAAGAATACAATGTAAGCTCTTTGGAGGCAGAAACTGTTTCATTTATATCTTCATAAGTCAGTAAGCATTTATTAATCACCTTCTATGTGCCTGCTCTTACCTACCAGTTTAACTATGTCATCTGGAGTAATTTCTCTGTTCAGAACCTCAGTTTCCTTATCCATAAAACTGAGTACTACTCTGGGAGGGAAAGAGGTATTGTTATTATCCCTATTTTACAAATAAGGAAACTGAGACAGAGGTTCAGTGACTTATTCAGGGACACACAGCTAGTTAGTAAATGATTCAAATTGAATTTGAACTCAGAACTTCTAAAAAAATTTAATAGTATTTTATTTTTCCAATTTTTCCAAAAATTTCCAAATTTTCCAATTTCCAACAATTTTTCCAAAATAGTTTTCCAAACTATTTTTATATGCAAAAATAGTTTTCAACATTCACCTTTGCAAAACCTTGTGTTCCAAATTTTTCTCCTTCTTCCCTATCTCTTTCCCCAAGACAGCCAGCAATCTTATATAGGTTAAACACCTGCAATTCAAGAATTTACTGACTCTAGACTAGGACTACCAAACTATCCACTTTTTTTTTTAATGGTAATGAAAGTGTCAGTAACAGCAATATTGTTCGATGATCACTATGATAGACTCTTCTCGGCAATACTATGATCTAAAATAATTCCAAAAGACTCATAATGGAAAATGCCATACACATCTAGAGAAAGAACTGATGGAGTCTGAACTCAGATCAAAACATACTATTTTCACTTTTTTTGGGAAGGGGGTTCTTATGTTTTTTTCCCTTTTGTTCTGATTCTTTTCCCCCAGTATGACTAATGTGAAAAAGTGTTTATATGATTGTACAAGTATAACCTAATATCAGATTGCTTGCCATCTTGGGGAGGGGAGATGGACAGAGAAAAAAAAAGTTGGAACTCAAAATCTTATAAAAATAAATATTGAGGGCAGCTGGGAGGATCTGAGTTCAGATCTAGCCTCAGACACTAAACATTTGCTTGCTGTGTTGATTCTGAGTAAATAAATCACTTAATCCCAATTGCAAAAAGAAAGAAAGAAAGAAAGAAAAGAAAGAGAAAGCAAAAGAGAGAAAGAAAAAGAAAGAAACAAAGAAAGAAAAAGAAAGGAAAGAGATAAAAAGAGAAAGAAAAGAAAGAAAAAACAAAGAGAGAAAGAAAAAGGAAAGAAAGAAAAAGAATAAGTGAATGTTGAAAGCTATATGTAATTGGGAAAAATACTATAATGTGAAAAAATTAACATGTGTGTGTGTGAAAAAATGTAAAAATAGTGATAATGAATGAGTGTGGATGGGTAGGTATGGGTGTAGGTGATTTCACTCCGCTATCCATGGCACTTGACTTTTAACAGTCTGTCCAATGTTCTCTTCCATTCTCAGAGGTAAAGAACAAGACTTGGGGGGGGGGGCGGTAGAGTCTACACCTGAGGGAGCCCAGACAGACAGTGTGGATGGTAGTCAAACCCTCAGATTCCCCAGGCTCCTGATCCCACCTCGAGGCTCTGTCTGCCCTCAGGGTGACACCAGGAGCTGAGTCATCTCGTACCAGCCTTTTACCCAGTCTCCCACTCTCTGAGAACTGCCATGCTCTTGAACTCTCTGGTTCACTCAGCACTGCCCAGGCATCTGGGTTCCCACAGTGTGCCCCAGGGCACAGCCCTTGGGGGAGGTTGGAGGGAATAAAAGTCCAAAGATGACTCAGAGAGGGGCCAATCAAAACCGTGCACAGGAAGGCCTCCTCCCTGAGGGCACCATTCTTGTAGCCTGGATTGCCAGTCATTTCACATACTCCTAGCACCTGCACCTCTCTTAACTCTTCCCTTAAGGACCACAGTGTGGATGAGGTTCAGCTCAGAAACAAGTCGGTCCCTTTTCGTGGCTCCCTTGTTGACTCCCCAGTTTCCCCTCGAGGGCACTCCTGCCCCTTCAGCATTAGCATGGATCAGTAGCAATAGCTCTGTCTCAATGAGGAATCTTGGGTTTGGGTTGGAATTCCAGCAGGAAAGTAGTGCCTTGACATGGAAAAAATGAGAGTTACAGGATTTGTGTTCTAATTCTACCTCTGCTGCTTACTGCCTGTGAGCCCTTGGAACAAATTATATAAACTCTCTGGGCCTCAAGTCCCTTATCTATAAAATGAGGGAATTGGACTAGATGGTTCCAAAGGTCCCTTGTAACTAACTTTAAATTTACAATCATCTGATTCTTCTATGGTCTGACCATTATTGTAACTGCAGAAGCAATGTAAGGTAGCTATCTAATCTACATTTACCCATCTATATTTATCTTTCCATATCTATCTATCTAAATCTATCTATTTAATCTATATTTATCCATTTATGTCTATCATCTATCTATATCCATATCTGACTATTAATCTATATTTATCCATCTCTATCTTTCTAGCTCTATCCAGATTTATCTAAATCTATTTATTTAATCTATATTTATCCACCTATATCTATTTATCTATCCATATCTATGTCTATCTAAATCTATTTAATCTATATTTAAATATTTATATCTATATTTCTATCTCTATATAAATCTATCATCTCTCTATAGTTTTTAAAATTCCATTACAGTCAGAAACCCAAAGAAAGACAGAAATTCTCTGACATGATAAAAAGATAGGGAGGAAATAACTGAGTTTTAGGAAACCCCCTGGTCATCAACAATCCTCTCCCTTCCCCCAACTAATCACCCTCAGACCTTGCATAATAAATAGCACTTGGTTTCTACCTCTTTTACACCTTTACCACATGTTATTTTGCATTGCCTCTTCAGTCTTATTTCATAATCAAACTCTTCATTTTCTATTCTAGTCAAATAGCCTGATGGCCCTATGCTACATACTATAACTATTTGCTAGGTATATGTTATACATACATCTATAAATTATATATAGTTAGCTATTATATTATATATTATTATATGAATATATGTATGTATATTGTATATTATATGTAATATGTGTAATATTACATTTATATAATATGTTATAAATTACTTGTGTATGTATAAATTGTATCCACCAGTGGAACATAAGCTCCTCCAGAGCAGAGGTTACATACTTCTTTTTGTGTTTGTATTCCTATTATCTCACACAATACCTACCTAACACATAGAAGTTGTTTTTAAAATGCTATGTTAAATTGAACTTGAGGGGAACAGCCATCCCTTTCTGAGATGGCACCAAACACACAAAAGAGAAAAGCAGTCATGTTAGATTAAAATTAAACATAAAAGTCTTGCATCATCATCATCACATCTATATAGTACTTTAGTTTTATTTCTATACATTAACTCATTAGATCTTTATTAAAAAGTTTTTTTTTTTAATTGGGATTAAGTAACTTCCCCGGGGTCACACAGTTGTAAGTGCTGTTTGAAATTAATAAATCTGTTAAGTAAGTGAGTCAGGTCCTTCTGACTCCAGAGCCAGTGCTCTATCCACTTCATTATCTAGCTACCCCCATCTCATTAGATATTTATCTTCCCTATTAAATTTCATTAAATAAATATGAATTTATTAAATAAATCTTAATAGTTTAAATTATTTAAATCTATTACTATAAACCATATTAAATAAACACCACTGACAATGATATTCCCTTTTGATAAATGAGGAAACTAAGTCTCAGAAAGAATATGTTGTGAGTGTTGGAAGCAAGATTTGAATTCATATCTTCCTAGTTCTAAGTTCATCCACTCTATCTTACTATATATCTAATAGAAAGATAGAAACAAACACTTGAGCTTCTGACTAAGCAGGAACGAACCTGTAGGAGTAAATCTGAAAAATGGATGTGAACATAAAGGACAACTTGGTAAAATGAACACCCTTCTCCCATCTCTTCATCTCCTCTCTCCTCTCCCCACCCCCTATCTCATTTAGAGATTCTTCTGCAAGCTTCTTGGCCCCATTCAGGGTGGGAGAAGGGTGTTGCTTTCAAGGAAAACATAATTCTTAAGTTTCTCTTCTGGTTCCAATAAAGGCAAATACACCCAAACATCAAACTCTTAACACCAAAAGAGAGAAGGCTTATTGAGAGGCAGAGTAGTGGAGAAGGCAGGGAACTTTGAAGTTGTGAAGACTTGAGTTAAAATCTTGATTCAGATATTTACTAATGTGTTAAGTAATCATTTAATCTCTCTATGCCTTAATGTCCTCATATGTAAAATGAGGGGTGTGGATCTGATCTCCTTCAAGATTCTAGCTCTAAAATCTATGAATCTATGGTTCTGAAAATCATTCCCAAAGCAGATCTGTAAGTTTGTTTTTTTATTTAATTTTTTAATAAGTTTTCCCCAGTTACATGTAAAAGCAATTTTCAACATTTATTTTTTTAAAATTCAGTAGTATTTCATTTTTTCCAATTACATGTAAAGACAGTTTTAAACATTCATTTTTGTAAGATTTTGAGTTGCAAATCCCTTGCAAAATCTTTGAGTTCCAAATTTTTTATTCCCTCCCTTTTATTCTCTTCCCTTAGATAGTAAGTAATCTAATATATTCAGCATTCATTAAAATTTTTTTTGAGTTCAAAATACTCTCTCTCCATTTTCTCCCTACCCCTTCCTGAGAAAATAAGCAATGCAATATAGGTTTTATAAATATGTAGTTACAAAAACTATTTTCCATACTAAATATGTTACAAAACAAGCAAAACCAAGAAGGAAAATAAAGTAAAAAAGTTTACCTACATCACTATTCTAACTTTATCAGTTCTATTCCTGGAAGTGGACAGTATATTTTATCTTTAAGTCTTTTCAGGATTTTCTTGGATAATCATTGAATTGCTGAGAGTTGCTAAATCATTCACAGTTTATCATTGAACAATGTTACTGTATAGAATGTTCTCCTGTTCTGGTCATTTCACTCAGCATCAATTCATGTAAGTCTTTCCAAGTTTTTCTGAAAGGATTTGATTTATCATTTTTTTTTTTTTTTACAACACAATAGTCAACCATATAAAGCAACAACCTGTTTAACCATTCCCCAATAGATAGGCATTCCTTTAATTTCTAATTCTTAGCCACCACAAAAAGAGCTACTACAAATATTTTTGTTTGTTTAAGTTCTCTTAAACTAGTAATCTAGTAATCTAGTAATGATTGCTACATCAAAGAATATGTAGTTTTATAGCCCCTTGAACATAGTTCCAAATTGTTCATTAGAATGGTTGGATGAGTTCACACCTCTTACCAACAGTACATTCATTTCCCAAGCACAAAGTTGTAGTTTGTTTTTTCAATTTAATAATTTCAATATAATTGGTTTTCTTTGCAATCCTATGTATTTTACTTTATGCATTTAAAAACATCATTCTGAGAAGGAGTCCAGAGGCTTCACCAATCTGGTGAAGGGGTCCAAGACACAAAAAAAGCTAAGAACTGCCCTAAAACCAATAAAACCACTGGAGGCTTTGTATCCCATTAAACAGAAAACGTTGCCAAAAATCATTTGAAGAAGAAAAGTAACCCAACTCATTTTTGTGGAAATTAATCCATCTTCAGATGCCTCTACACCCTCACCTCATTACTTTTCCATCTGAAAATATGTGAAATTCGATTTCATTGGAAACCTATTTTTGACCATCAATTGGCCTTGTTCCTCTTGATTTGGACAGGGTGTTTCCCCTGGTCCTCTGCGATGAAACTTAAACTCCTGAGGTAAACCTCATTTCTTGGATGGTTAGATTTCTGGTCAACCCATTATGACACCTGTCCCCAGAGACTCAGGTGAGTGACAACTTCAAGTAAACAAAAAACAGGGAGACCAGAGTTGGTTTAAAATATTTATTATTGAGGATGGGACAGTTCTTTGCTGGCAGAAAACTTCATAGATTTGTTTGTTTGTTTGTTCCTTGGCTAAAGAAAGGAAAACATGAGAGCTCAGAAGCTCAAAGGCTTAGTCCAGTATTTACCTTCTCAGCAGGAACCACCCTCCTGCTACACTACCCCAAGTCCACGTCTGAATATTTTAGAGCCTTGAGTACTAAGGAAAGGAGAAAAAGACAGGGTGGATAAATAAATCAAGCATAGAAGCAAATAAAAGTTTGACTCTGGGGTAGTCACTTTTCCTGCCCCTGCCCCCACCCCACCCTGTGCCTCAATTTCCTTGCCTATTAAACTTTCCTTGTGGTTATAGCTTCTATTTCTTTTACTTCCCTTATCTTAGAGGCTCTGTAAAACAGCCTCTGAGGAACATCTTTCAACATCTTGGGTTTTTGCTCAGACAACAAATTGAAGTGACTGACTTCTTTATAAGCAAAGACTTCTACAGAAACTAAGGGCTAGGGGTAGGAAACATGACAGTGGGCCCAGCAGATTTTTGAAAGCAAAAAGATGATGGGTGACTAATGGTCTTGGTTTGATTAACTGCAGCTGTGTCTGACCTCAGAGCACCCTGAAACACCACAAAAATACAAAGATTACCATGGAAGGGAGGAGGTTGTTAGTGAGGAGCTAGTAGGAAAAGAGGGATAGAGGGTAGGGCAGGGCAGAATTATAGTCTCCAGCCAACATCATCAGTTTGTGGGACTGGGGATGGGAGGTGGAGATGAAGTGGAATCATGCTGATCTTTAGGAATGGGGCAACCCAGAGATGGGAGTCTGGCTTTGATATTCTGGGATATTCCGGTTGAATAAACTGACATCTATCTGTAAAGTACCTTTTGCAAACCTTTCAGGGCTAGTGACCAACCTTTTCAGCAGGAGGAACAATGAAGAAAATGGTCCAAGAGTTCAAAAAGGAACTGAGGAGAACGTGTGGATCAACTGTCCTGGGCTGGGCAAAGGGTACCCAGTGTAATGGTCTTGGAACTCTGGAGAATCACAGGCTCTCAGCTGCAAGAATCCAGGCAGAGAAGCTTTGAGAAAAAACCATCTCCAGTAGGGGAATTGTCATGCTGCTCACCTATTTCCTGCTCATTGATGCTCCTGCTTCCTGCAACCCCTTCCGCTTTCCTCATGGATTTGAGGGTGAGGAAAGTCTAGGATACATGTGGGGGTTGCGACTCCGTTTCAAGGCCCTGCCTTGGAATATGGAGCTGTCCCCCCCTGAGAGAGATGAAGCTGAGCTCACTCTGCTTGCCAGGGGAGGGTGGGTGTGCTTGCATGAACCCAGCGCCCGAGCCCGGAAGGATCGATCCAGAAGCAGGTAGATGATGGGGTTGGCACTGCTGTTGACAAAGGCGAGGCAGGTAGAGAGGGTGAGACCCCAGTGTAATGCCAGGACCAGCGGGCAGTCCAAAGGCAGAGTCCTCAGGTGGGCAATGTGGAAAAAGGTCTTCAGGATGCTAAAAGGGAGCCAGGAGCAGGTGAAGGTGCCTACTATGGCAAAAATGATCCTGAGGGAGTTCTTTCGGCCCCGGCCTAGCTGGGGAGGGTTCCAGAGACGTCGAGATATAAGGAAGTAGCAAAAAAGGGTGATACCCAGAGGGAAGATGAATGTGAACAAGAGGACCAGGAGACTGAGCCACTGGAAGATGTCGGTAGGGTCGTCCGCACACTGGCTTCCTGGACCCACTGGCATGGGCAGCAGCTTCCTGTAGACCAAGGAGGGAACACCCGCCACAATGGAGATGGTCCAGGTCACTCCGCATGTGGTCAGAATGCAGCCTTGGTTTCGAAGAGACCTAGAATCCAGGAGTTTCACCACGGCCAAGTATCGATCAACACTCATGCCAGTCAAAAGCAATGTACTGGCACATCGGGTCACAGCTATAAGAAAACTGCTGATTTTGCACAGATCCTCCCCAAAGGTCCAGCGGCCTCCCAGGCCTGCAGCTGTGGCCCAGAAGGGCAGAGTGACCACAAAAACCAGGTCGGCCACTGCCAGGTGTAGGACGAAGGTATCCACAAGCCTCCTCGAACCCTGTCGCCTGGCTAGCAGCCAAACCACAAAGGAGTTGCCCATCAGCCCGGCTCCAAAGGCTGCCAGGTAGAGGAGGGGTATGTAGATATGGCTATAGGGGAGATCAACAATGGGACAGAACTTTGGATCCTCATAATCCCCTGACCACTCATAGCCTTCATCTCCTTCTCCAGGGCTGGGGCTCCAGGATTCTGTTGTCATGGTGACCAGCTTGCTTATGACTTTTCAGACCTGGAAAACCGTGGGAAGTCCCTACAGAAGCAGACTTAAGATTTTCTCAGATGACATCTGGGGTAGCTAGCTGAGATGCTTGCTTCACTGCTCATCCCCCGACACCTCCCTTCCTGCTAGCCCAGGTTAAAGAAGGTGGTTGGAGGGAGGAAGAGGGGTGGAGATAGAAGTGGGTGGAGAAAGATGCTTGTAGAAGAGAAAGATGAAGAAGACTGGTTTAATGCTACCGTCTGACTAAGGAGGACAAAAGGGGTCTGGCCTGAAGCACTTCGGGATTTATTGAGGGTAAGGGGAGGGAGAACTGAACAGTCCTGAGCACTGATGAATTTTAGACTCAGAGAGAGGAACTTGGAGGACCTTCTCCACATCCACAAAGACCATAGTCAGTCAACAAACATTCTTTAAGTGCTTACTATGTGCCAGGATCTGTACTAAGTATTGGGGATATAAAGAAATGGGAAAGCTAATGGAGGAGACAGCATGCAAACTACTATATGCAAACATTTGATACAGGAGAAAATGGAAAATATCAGAGGGAAGGCACTAAAACAAAGGAAGATTGGAAAAGACTCCTTGTAGAAAGTGGTATTTTAGCAAGGAAGCCCAGAGATGTAGAAAGGGAGAAGGCTCCAGGAATGAGAGTCAGTTAGTGACAATGTCCAGATGGGTTGTCTTCTTGGAGGGACATCCAGGAGGCTGATGTCACTGGGAAGGTATTCGGATTAAGAAGACTAGAAAAGTGGTAGAAGTGAGGCCTGAGATGTGATGGGGGAGATAGGATGGAAGGGGACAGGTCAGTTAAAGCTTTGAATGCCAGACAAAATTGATCCCTGTGGTGATAGGGAGCCACTGGAATTTATTGAATAAGTGAAGTGAATTGGTCAGATCTGTGCAGTTCTGGAAGTCCTTGGCATAATTAAAATGTTCACTTTACTTCCCAATGTGTATAAAGACTTGCGTTAGTTGTTCTGAGGATCAAGTGAAATTATGGATATGAAAACACCTTGAACAGCCAAATGTTGGGGCAGCTAGGTGGTAAAGTGTATAGAACACCAGGCCTGGAATCAGGAACACTTGATTTCAAATCTGGTCTCAGGTATCTATTAATTGTATATGCCTGAATAAGTCACTTAACTTGATTGCCTAAAAAAAAAAAAAAAAAAAAAAGATAAATCCCAACCTCCATTTTGCTTCCCCCCCCCCAAAAAAAAAAAAAAAAAAAACAATAAATGTCCTCTTTTGAAATATCAGGGACCCTGCATGTAATTTTGAAAATTAATGACAATTTTTCCCATGTTTGAGAATGAGGGAGGGTCAGCATTTTGGTTAGGATCCCTCATGAGGTAAATCCAAGAGAAACACAGGAAAGATAGTCTAGTGGAGAAAGCAGAGGATTTCCATCTGAATCCCATATCTCTTTATCACTCATGTGACTTCAGGCAGGTCCCTTCTGCAGTTCCATTATGTTTAAATGATAGGGTTGTGTTAAGGGGCAGGTCAATTCTCCAAGAGCCTCCATAGCTGTGGATCATAGCATCTGAAGGAGTTGCAGAGTAGCCTTTACTGACACAGGTGTTTTGGACTAAGAATGAGATAAATTTGAGGCAGAGGGAAGAGGAGAGAGATCAGACAATACAGCGGCCTCTCAGTCAGAGATGCCAGAGAACAGCAACTGCCTCTCGGTCTCCTTGTGTCATCTCTCACAAGAGGAGATCCATTCAAGGTTGGATCTCCAGCAGCCATGTCAGGCGGCTCCCTTGTATTCCAACAGCTCTCCTGTATATTCCAACAGGGTTGGGCTGGATCAGTGGTTCTCATCCTATGGGCTACAAAACTATTACATAGGATCTATCTCAATAAGTGATTCAACATAGCAAATAAGCAGACATTCCCTCTAGAGTGTCACTGGATAATGACTCATATACCCATATGTTATTCACTACTTTTCAAATGTAGACAGAGGTTGTTGCAATGAACTAGCATTCAAATTCATTATATGGATTAAAATTATTATTATAGAATACATTATATGAAACATATTAAATATAAAAATATATTATAGTATAAATATTATATATTATCTTATAAATTTAATGAACATAAACATATTAAATACATACAATATGTAAAAGAAACATGCATTATATAGTATAAATGCATTAAATTTAGATTTTTAAATAGCTTTTTATTTTTTCAAAATACATGCAAAGATAATTTTCAACATTCACCCTTGCAAGAACTTGTACTCCATATTTTTTTCCTTCCCTCTTATACCCCACACCACTCTACAACAAATAATTAAATATTGGTTAAACATGTGCAGTTCTTCTAAACATATATCCATATTTATCATGCTGCACAAGAAAAATCAGATCAAAAAGGAAAAAAAAAAAGTAAGCCAAAAACATCAACAAAAAAGGGGAAAATACTATGTTGTGATTCACATTCAGTCTCCATAGTTGCCTTTCTGCATGCAGATGGCCCTCTCCATGACAAGTCTATTAGAAATGGCCTGAATCACCTCATTGTTAAAAAGAATCGTGTCCATCATAGTTGATTAATACATAATCTTCTTTGCTGTGTACAATGTGCTCTTGGTTCTATCTACTCATTTCACTTAGCATCATATCTTTCCAGGCTTTTGTGAAATCATCCTGCTGATTGTTTCTTATGGGATAATATTCCATTACATTCATATATCATAATTTATTCAAGCCATTCCTCAACTGATGGATATCCACTTAAATTTCTCCTTGTCACTACAAAAAGAGCTGCTACAATCATTTTTTGCACATGTGGTTTCTTTTCTGATCTCTTTGGGATATAGACCTAGGAGAGACACTTCTGGATCAAAGGATATGCACACAGTTTAATAGCTCTTTGGGCATAGTTCCAAATTGCTCTCCAGAATGATTGGATCAGTTCACAACTCCACCAACAAGGTATTAGTGTCCCAGTTTTCCCACACCCCCTCCAGCATTTATCATTATCTTTTTTCTGTTATCTTAGTCAATCTGAGAAGTGTAAAATGGTATCTCAGAGTTGTATTAATTTGCATTTCTCTGATTAATCATGATTTTTCATATGACTAGAAATGGCTTTAATTTCTTTGTCTGAAAATTGTCTGTTCACATCTTTTGACCATTTATCAATTGGAGAATGGCTAGTATTCTTATACATTTGAGTCAATTCTCTATATATTTTAGAAATGAAGCCTTTGTCACAGAACCCTTATATGTAAAATTCCATTTCTCTCCCCTTCCATTTTTCTGCTTTCCTTCTAATTTTGGCTACATTGGTTTTGTTTGTACAAGATCTTTTTAATATAATCAAAATTATCCATTTTATATTTCATAAAGTTTTCTAGTTCTTCTTGGGCCACAAATTCCTTCACCTGATCTGAGAAATAAATTATCCCTTGTTTTTCCTAATTTGCTTAAAGTACCATCCTTTATATTTAAATCATGAACCCATTTCAACTTTATTTTGGCATTGGGTGTTAGGTATTGGTCAGTGCTAGTTTTTGCATACTATTTTCCAATTTTCTCAGCCATTTTTGTCAAGTAGTGACAAACTCCAGTGAGGAATTGGAGTCTTTGGGTTTATCAAACATTATTATAGTCATTGACTATTATTGTCTTGTGAACCTAACCTATTCCACACTCTTCATTATTCTATTTCTTAGCCAATACTAAATATTTTTTTACACTCTTAAAATTTTTATTGATGTAATTTGTAGTTACATTGTTTAATTTCTTCTAGTACCCCTTTCTCCCTTCACTAGATTCATTCCCATACATGACAGTTTTATAAGAGGAAAAAAAGGAGAAAAAACCCTCTAAACAATACTGATACATGAAAGATTTGGGAGGGTTTTTTAATTCAATTTTTAACTCTTTTTATTGGATTATTTAATTCAGTTACATATAAAGTTAGGTTTATATTTTTATCCTTGTTTCTAACATGGTTCTCTTTTTCTGAACTGAGATTTTTTTTAAAATCCATGCTTTTTAAAGATATTATTGTTTAATTTTATTTTTGCTTAATCCATTTTAAGGTAACTCTATTTCTAAAGGTTCTCTTATTTTCTCTGTTCCCAAGTGATAAAATAGTTAATGGATATGAACAGACAGTTTTCAAACGATATCAAAGCTATCAACAGTCAGATAAAAAAATGCTCTAAATCAGTACTGATTAGAGAAATGCAAGTTAAAGCAATTCTAAGGTACCACATCTCACACTTATCATATTACTAAATGGTTTTGATGACAGTTGTTTTGTAACAGTTTTAGGTTTAGTACAGCTAGGCCACCTTCATTTGCAATGTTTTTCATTAATTCCCTTGACATTCTTGACCTTTTGTTTTTCCAGATGAATTCTGATACTATTTTTTCTAGCTCTACAAATTAATTTCTTGGTAGTATGGTTGGCATGGCACTGAATAAGGAGATTAATTTATATAGAATTGTGATTTTGATTATATTAACTTGGCTTACCCATGAGCACTTGATATTCTTGCAAATGTTTATATCTAACTTTGTTTGTATAAAAAGTGTTTTGTAATTGTGTTCATATAGTCCTTGGATTTGTCTTGATAGGTAGGCTCCCAAATATTTTATATTATCTACATTTATTTTAAATTGAATTTCTCTATTTGTTGATAGACTTTATTGGTACCATTTAGAGAAATGCCAATGATTTATTTGGATTTATTTTGTATCCTGCATCTTTGCCTAAAATTGTTGTTTCTAATAGTTTTTTTAGTTGATTATTTAGGATTCTCTTAAAGATAACATACTATCATCTTCAAATTTGTTTTATTACCTACTCTAATTTCTTCAGTTTCTTTTTCTCCTCTTATTGCTATTGCTAAAGTTAACATTTATAATAAAATATTGAATAGTAATGATGATAGTGGGAAACCTGGTTTTACCCCGATCTTCCTGAGAATATTTCTAGTTTATCTCCATTACATATGATGCTTATTTTTCCAAATGTTTTGTATAGCATTAGAATTAATTTTTCTTTAAACATTTTGTAGAATTCACTTGTAAATTCATCTGGTCTTGGAGATTTTTTTCTTAGGGAGTTCATTTTGTTCAATTTCTTTTTCTAAAATGGGACTATTTAATAATTTATTTTCTCCTCCGTTAATTTGGACAATCTATATTTTTGTAAGCATTCATCCACATTATATTTATGTATTATATGTAACATATTTATATGTAATTACATATTAAAATAGAATTAGTAATATAACTATTAAAATAAATTCATAAAATCATTGATGAATTCCTAGTAGAACCATAATGTTAGAAGAAACCTCAGAGAACATCTAATTCAATCCCATGGTTTTACAAATGAGGAAAGCAGGGACCAAAAAGATGAAATGATTTCCCCCAAATCACACAAGTAAGCTCGCTCAGATTTGAACACAAATCTCTTAAGTCAAAAATACAGACCATTTTCTACTAGACATACTATATAGCACCTGGCTTTTTATCCTGTTTTTTTGTTTTGTTTTGTTTTGTTTTGTTTTTCCTCAACAGATTCCATTAGCCCAACTGCTATTGTGTGTGGAGGGGAAGGAGATAAAATATTGTTTTGTTTTGCATTATATATGGTCCTTATCTTGGAAAAAGTTGAGAATCACTAGCCCAGATTTTCTGTGAATTTTCTCATAGCTTTGAACACTGCTCTTTTAGGACTTTTCCACCTCACTCATCATCTATTCTTCAGCAATTCCCCTGTCCATTTCTAAAGGGCAGGATTGCTCTCTCAGCACTCCTAGACCCAGATTCATTGGCCACAAGCCACAGAGCACTGACTTTGAAATCAGAGGTCCTGGCTTGCAATCCTAGCTTTGATGCTTACTACCGGGGCATGTAGATACAACCAGCTTACAAGAGAGAATTATTTCATTGTAAATGCAAGCCAGAAAGAGTTACAAATTGGGTTTGATTTATTATTCTGTCGATTGTCTGGACAAGAATGTGCTAGAGAAAATGTTAATAGTGAAGATTATTAAAAGTGTGTCAAGCGCATTTTTTTTTTTCTGGAGAGCTAGTCTCACCTTTGATGCTTACTCTACCTACGGGACTCTGAGTAATTAAATAACATGAAAAAGCATTTGTCAAATGCATACTATGTACTAGTTGTTGTTCTTGTTCATTCTTGGGTCATGCCCACCTCTTCCTGACCCCATTTGAGGTTTTCCTGGCAGAGATACTGGAGTGGTTTGCAATTTCCTTCTCCGACTCAATTTACAGATGAACTGAGGCAAACAAGGTGATCTGGCCAGAGTCATAGAGAGCTAGTAAGAGTCTGGGATCAAATTTATTTATTTTAATTATACATGGATAATTTTTCAACACTGATCCTTGCAAAACTTTGTGTTCCAAATTTTTCCCTCCTTTCCCCTCCACCCCCAGGAAGGCAAGTAATTCAATATATGATAAATATAGTAAAATATATATTAAATCCAATATATGTATGCCTATTTATACAAACAATTATTATTCTGTACAAGAAAAATGAGATCAAAAAGGGGAAAAATGAAAAAGAAAACAAAATGCAAGCAAACAACAAAAAGAGTGAAAGTGCTATGTTGTGATCCACACTCTATTCCCACAGGCCTCTCTCTCTGGGTGTATATGGCTTTCTTCAACACTGAACAATTGGAACTAATTTGAATCATCTCATTGCTGAAGAGAGCCATGTCCATCAGAATTGATCACTGTATAGTCTTCTTGTTGCCATGTACAATAATCTCAGTTCTGCTCATTTCACTTAGCATATAAGTCTCTCCAGTCTCCAGGCCTCTCTGAAATCACCCTGTTGGTCATTTCTTATAGAACAATAATATTCCATAATATTCATATACCATAATTTATTCAGCCATTCTCCAACTGATGGACATCCTCTCAGTTTCCAGTTCTTTGCCACTATGAAAAGGGCTGTCACAAACATTTTTGCACATGTGGGTCCCTTTTCCTCCTTTATCATCTCTTTGGGATACAAGCTCAGTAGAAATACTGTTGGGTCAAAGGGTTTGCACAGTTGGGTAGCCCTTTAGGAATAGTTCCAAATTGCTCTGCAGAATGGTTGAATCAGTTCACAGTTGCACCAACAATGTATTAGTGTGGGATCAAATTTAAATACAGATTTTTCTACCTCCAGGACCACCCCCCCTCTTATCCATTATACCACCTAGCTGCCCCTCACTATGTACCAAACATTATTCTAAATAAGTATAGGTAAAAAAGTCCCTGCCACCAAGATGCTTACATTCCAATAGAGGAAGACAATGTAGACAAACAAAAATTGGAAAGAGAGGTAGGAGAAAGGCAGGGGCTACAGTCCTATATGGAAAACAAATAAGTGGAACAGGAAATAAAGTACCAGGCTTAGAGTCAGGAAGAATTGAGTTCAAAATTCAGCCTTAGACACTTACTAGGTTTGAAAAACCTAGTCATTTAATGGAAAAGTCATTTAATCCTTTTTGTCTTAGTTTCCTCTCCTGTAAAATGAGCTGAAAAAAGAAACAGCAAACCACTCCTGTAAGAGTGATTTGCCAAGAAAACCCCAAAAACTCTTCTGACTGAAGAACAACTAAATAATAATGTATGTATATGAATATATAATATTTAATGGAGCTCTACATATGTATATCTATAGAGTAAACATAATATTTATATACATATATGTTTATAAATGTATGTATATTCATCATTCACACACATACATACATATAATTTTCATTAATTAGCAAGAATTCCTCAACAGTCCACCCACTGGAAACTTGTTAGTGTTCTTTTCGTTTTCATTGTTATATCACTGTAGTCATTACAGTAGTTTTGTTTCTGATTCTCTCACTATAATCCATTTCTGTGATTCTTTTTCATAGATAACTCATGTGAATGGTTTTCTCTGGTTTGTGTTAAAATGAACCTGCATTCTTACACATCCCCCTCTTTCCCCAACAGAGAGGGGAAACAGTCCTGTCAACTGCTGAGTAGGCAAAGGAAGTTGGCCTGGGGTTCAGAGATTGTAGCAAATGGTCCACAAAATGCATATAGGCTAATCTTTGTCCCATAGGTAGGTCTTCTACTTGGGGTGATTTACCACAAGAAAGTAGCTAAGTTAACTATTCTAAGAATCAATCACGCCAAGAGGAATGGCTGAATGTAGGCTCTCACCACTATGCAGATTGGTTCAAAGATCCTGGAACTCATAGGGGAGAATAGGGACGCTATCATTGGAGGAAGTATCCCCACTGTCACCATGTTGGCACCTTGGAGTTAAGTGTCTACTTATAAATGGTAGGAATGATCCCTTGGAAGGGACCTTTAGGACTTTTCTCTCCTGCTGGCATTCAAACTTGTTCATAGTGTTTTCTCTTTCCCAGAAACAAGTATCAATTACATATAATATTTTCTAGTGCTTCAGAAAATGATAAATCTGCTTATCTCTGTAATTCATAACTCCACAAATGTGTCTCATTGTTACTGGTGGCTTATCCTTATATCCTTGGGAACCCACTAACTTCAACCCCTATTCCTTAGATCTGGAGGTGGATAGAAAATATTTGCCCAAGGTGTCAAAAAATGAGTCAGAAACAGAATTGGAACCCAGAATCCCTGTTACTTTTTCACTGCCCACTCGACTGGGTGTAACTGCCTATCTCCCAGATTAAGAGAATGGGGGCAATTCTGGTCTGGTACCTAGAGAACATGAGTGATTCTGAAAGCCAGAGATGAGTAGGGAGGAAACTGCTAGGGAAATTACTCTGGATGGTTAAAGAAGTTTAGAAGGGGAAGATGATGATTTTAGAATAGAGAAACTACTAGTTATGACCAATACTGAGTTATGTTTCTTACTTGGGACTTGGCCTCTTGCCTGTTATAAGTTTATGGTTCAAATTATAGGATGGGGTTCTCCTAGGGTAGTAGGAGATATCTAAACATTTACAAACGGCCTTTGCTTTTATACTATAGTAACTTCCAGATATAATTCAAAGATCATTATCACCCCCATCATTGTAACAATTGTTGTAAAAAAGAAAAATAGTTAAGCAAATTCAACTGATCTTAATTAAAAATATGTGCAATATTCTGCACCCATATCATCCCACCATCTTTCTACTCAAAAGTGGGAGGTGCTTCCTCCTCTCTGGGGCCCCTTTTTATTATTTTAGTTATTGTGTACAGTTTTTTTTTAAGTTCTGCCTATTTTATTTGACACCAGCCCAATACAACTCATATTTCTCTGGCCTCTTAATTTTTTTCAATCAAGGAGATATCTACTATTACCTATCCTTCCAGAGTCATTCTAGCCTGAGCTACACAGGGACTGTGATGGTCCTCCTCATCAGACTATCACTGAAAATCCCAAGAAAGGTTTTTGTTTCCTACTCATACTAACAAGTCCTCTTAGGGGACAGAATGGGGTTTTTTGGGGGAAAGTCAACAAAGTCAGTTCGCTTTTATTGGCAGTCATGATGAAGAGTAAATGGGTGATTCCCATATCATTCTAATTTGGTTTTAGAATGTATCTGAGTCTGCATTCTTTCTTTTTTCTTTTTTTTGCTGAGGCAATTGGGGTTAAGTGACTTGCCCAGGGTCACACAGCTAGGAAGTGTTAAGTGTCTGAGGTCAAATTTGAACTCGGGTCCTCCTGAGTTCTATCTACTGCACAAACTAGGTGCCCCTCTGAGCCTATTTTAATTTTGCTTTATTTACTCCCTCTGCTTGTAATGGCTTCACAATTTTCTCTCTCCATCCAAACACCATTCATTCTTCAAGAATCATCTCCTCCAAAAAGCCCCAGCCAGCACTCCCACACATTTGAGAGTGGCAAGGGACCTTTACCCAATCCTATCATTCTATTGGCAAAAACTAGTGTCCAAAGAAGGAAAGGAACAATATAATTAATTTAGTATCAGAGCTAGAATGAGAACTTCTGGGTTCCAATTCCCAATTCAGTTCCTTCTTCTAGCCCACATCACCTTGTTTGGGACCTTATTTATCAAATTGCAGTTGGACTGGAAAATCAGAAGTCCCTGCCAGCTATCAACATCTCCAGAATAATGTCTCCTTTGATTATATAATATGTGATCTCTCAAATTTTTCACATGTATAAGCTCTCTCTCTTCAGGAAAATAAGTTCCTTAAAGGAAGAAATTGAGGGTGTATGTGTATGTGTAAAATATGATCCAGACTGGTATATACATTATAGTATATATTATAATATGTAAATATCATGTTATATTACATCCATATAGCTATATTTTTCCTATATCTTGTAATATTTAGAACAGTTTTAAATAGGAAGTAAACATCTAACAAATAACTTAAGTAATTTAATTTTGAGTTACAGGATTACCTTCTGTGCTTGGTGCAGGGTAATATTAAGACCTTTAGGAGGCTAATGTGGATTTAGTCCCCTTGGCCATTTTTATAGTAAACTTGCCAACTTAATGACTACCATCATCTTGGGGCACATTGGAGACCTAGCACTGTGAGCAAAAACAATAGATTTACTGAAGAATCCAACAGCTGGGCCAAACCTTACATTTCCACGAGGTTCTATCTCCTCCTCTTTAAAATGAGTGTGACCTCATAGTGCTCTTTGTTGTTCTTGGAGTTCACCCACGGAGTGGATATCATGGAGAAGATGGAGCCCAAAGATCAAAGCAAGCCAGTCCTGGATCCCAGTTCACTCAAGCAAAAACTATTCTCTTCAATTCCATCTCTATAGTACTACCTTTGATCTGGGAATTAAGGGTGCCAGGCTCTGTTCCTAAGAATTGAAGGTCCATCAGGGAGAGTTTTCACTCTAGGAGACAAGTTACCTTCAAGCCCTTTCAACTTATATATCCAAAAAGTACATCACACCCTCTATGTTCCCACCAAACTGGTCCTACTTTCCCTTGAATGATATTTCATCTCCTCTTCACAGTCTGTCACTCATGCATGAAATACTCCCCTTCCTAAGTTACCTTTTAATAAAATCTCTAGCTTTCTTCAAGGTACAAGTCAGGTGTCATTTTCTATAAATGGCCTTTCCTGATTCTCCTAGTTAATAACGATTTCTTCAGCCTCTGGTATTTATTTATTCCCTATAAATTTTGCATATATTTATCTGTGTACCTATTACTTTTCAGTAGCAGAATGAAGTGGTACACATTGATAGAATGCTGGGCTTGAAATCAGAAAGACCCAAGTTCAAAACCAACATTAGAAACTAGTTTTATCATTGAATCTGTTTACCTCAGTTTTCTCAGCTGCAAAATTACCATTACAGAATTCACATTTGAAGGGCTGTTGTGAGGATTAAATGATATTTGTAAAGTGTCTAGTTATATAGTTGGTGCTACACAAATACTTATCTCTTCCCTTCCTAGAATGTAAACTACTTGAGAGAAGGAATAGTTTCATTATATTTGCATTGTCAGTACTTAGCCTAGCAGAATCCTTAACATATGTGATTGACAAATACTTGTTAAATTGAGTTATATTTCTAGTATGGAAGAGTGAGTTGTAAGGGCGTAATCTTTTGGATGCTGTGTCTCTGGTCCTCTGTCCTGAAGGGAAAAATCTTCCCATCTTGAACTTGAAGGAGTCCTCACACTGCCAAGAAATAGGACCAGAAGACCACAGATTTCAAGCTGGGAGGGTCAGTTTACATATGAGGAAGCTGTGGATGAGAGATATTATGGCTTGGACCAAGACTGCATAGATAACAAGTGACTCAGGTGGGATGTCTTGTGGATACATAGTTGTTTGCATGTTACGGCTCTCATTAGCATGTAGCTCCTCACAGCGACCAGGTTTATATTTTTTTGTATCATTAGCATTTGGTGCAGGCCATGCATGGCCCTTGACTGACTTAACCCAGATTTGCTGACTCTAAATTCACTCTGCTTTCTCACATGGTTTTCAGAATATTTCAAGTGATCCATTATTTCAGAAAATTTCGTCACTAGATACAAGACATGATGGGGAAGGACCCCTGTCTGGGTTAGAAATGAACATCCAGGCGTCAGACTAAACCCAGGGTGATGACTCATATGGAAGGAAGCCCTTTGGACTGCAGCTGCATAGATAATAGGGCAGTTGCATGGTACTCGCAGAAATTATCTCATTTGAGTCTCACCACAACTCATAATTAACAGAAGTATCATTCACCTCCATTTTACAGATGAGAAATGTCACTGACATTAGTGCTCACAACAAAATGGCAAGTACTTGGATTTAAACCTAAAATTTCCATCTTCGATGTGCTATCAAGACAGATTTGTCAGATTCCCCTTCTCCTGCCTATTTGGGGGCCTTAAGTGGGGGTCAGAATGATCAACAATCATTGTGCTGGGCAAAGATAAAAATGAATTCCTATTCTCAAGGAGCTTTGCTGACAGGGATGCAATGTGAACATATTTAAGTTTATAAAGAATGAATGTGTACAAATTCAAAAGGATGGAAGTACGGTGGGATGTCTAGAAGGACCATTTTGGTGGGGCCAGGAAGAGGAATAATTTAATGTTTAATAAATCTGGACAGGTTGGGTCACCTTTAAAAGCCAATTTATTTTTATTTTTATCCTAATGGCAATAGGGAGCCACTGGAGATAATTGGATAGGAAAAGAGACATGCTCAGTTTTGAACTTAATAGAGAAGAGACTTCAGGTAAGGATGCTAGTTAGAACAGTCCAGGCAAAATTTGAAGACCAGAATTGAAAGAAGGGATGGACTCTTTCCAACAATGAGATGACTGATGCCAGTTCCAATGATCTTGTGATGAAGAAAGACATCTGCACCCAGAGAAAGGACTGTGGGAACTGAGTGTGGATCACAACACAGCATTTTCACTCTTATTGTTTGCTTGCATTTTGTTTTCCCATTTTTTTCCTGTCTGATCTAATTTTTCTTGTGCAGCAAGATAACTGTATAAATATGCTTACATATATATTGGATTACTTGCCATCTAGGAGAGGGGTAGGGGGAAGGAGGGGAACATTTGGCGCACAAGGTTTTGCAAGGGTCAATGTTGAAAAATTATCCATATATATGTTTTGAAAATAAAAAGCAAAATTACATAATTGTATCAATAGATATGGAAAAAGCTTTTGAGAAAATATAACTCAAAATATGTTACTCAAAAAAAAAATCAGATTTGAAAGATGAAATATGGGTAGTAGAAATGGCCAGATTCAGCAAATGATTAAATAAGTAGGATGAACAGTGTGAGAAGTTGACAATGCCAAAGTTGTGAACCTAGGCGACTGGAAAAATGATGGTCCCTTTAATGAATACAGAAGTTTGGGAGGGGGAAAAAGAAAAACTTCTGTGTCGGTGTTGATTTGTATCAGATTACTTCAATTCAAAGTTTTTTAATTGAGAGACAGAAAGCAAACCTTGAAGAAATCCAAAAGAATGTCCTTGAAAAGTACTTTGAGAAATAATAATCCCAAGTGGAAAAAATGCCAATATTTCTCAAATGCAAGAAAGCGTTAGAGATAATAAAATGGTCCTGAAATTCATTCAGAAGTTTTATTATTTTATCAAGTTCTACAAAGTATTCCTTTGATAATTTTATTGGCATAGCATTAAAAAGTATAAATTAGCTTTGGTGATATTGTCACTGCTGTTATACCAGTATTGAATGGTCTGGACATAAGCACTAAATAAATATTCTCCAGTTAATTTTTTTTTTTCTTTAGAGCATTTTATAATTGAATCTTTGCAAATCTTTCTTGCAACTTTGTTAAATTGATCCCCTTATGCTCACATGCATTTTAAAATTATTTAGAGTGGGATTTTTCTATTCCCCTGCTATATAAAAATGTCATTGGTTTAAGGTTTTGTAGTCTAAAACTTTTTTTTTTTTTTTGCTGAGGCAATTGGGGTTAAGTGACTTGCCCAGGGTCACACAGCTAGGAAGTGTTAAGTGTCTGAGATCACATTTGAACTCGGGTCCTCCTGACTTCAGGTCAGGTGCTCTATTCACTGCACCCTCTAGCTGCCCTAAAACATTAGTTTTTAAAACTGCATTTTCTGTAGCTTTTTCTAAAAAGGTTTTTTTTCCCCTTCATTGTTATTTGATCTTCCATTTCTGATCATTCTAGATTTTTATTCCTTAATTTATGGCCCTTATACTTAATCTTTCTTTAATCTCTGTATTCCTCGTGGAATTAAAGTTCCTAAGGTACCAATTTAGAGCTCCACTTACTGAAGCGTTTTTATTATTCACTGCTTTCTTTATAGATTTTGCCTAACAGGCTTCCTTTTTTCTTATAATTCATTCTTTGATATAGGATTATTTCTGCAGATTATTGCCCAATGGTAGGAATTTTCATTTGTCTATGTCCTTAATTGTGAAGTTCATTTGCCCTTTACCTCAAGTACAGTTTTTTTTTTTCCCCATCTGCCATGAAATTTTCTCTGGGAGTTAATGGGAGGATCCAAGTCTCTCCTTGGTGTTGGGCTCAGGCTTTTTGTGCCTTACTTTTCCTGTTTAATTTCCTAAGTGAGGATCCCAAAGAAAGTTGAATTGAAGGGTCAGTTATCTCTCTTGTGCTTTTATGGACCATGCCTCTTTTGCAATAGATGGGGGAAAGTTGCAAAAACAAAATAAGACTGCATTGTGCTGAGAGAATAGTGTGACCCACCTGCTTCTGAAAAAAAGTAATATGGGATCTATGAAAGCTTTAAAGACATGTTCAGTAAAGTTTGCATTCCTATAATATCTTTAAAGCATGCACACATATGGACATACAACATGCACATTCCTTTTATTTATAAATTTTGACTAGACTTGTGAGTTGATGGCATGTAGGAAGCTGCCAATGAGCAACCTCCTCTAACAATTCAGATGACACTTTCTCTACAACTTAGTCTTGACAATTTCCTGGACTCAAATGTTCAATCTGCCTCTATCTGTAATCAGTTGCCAAGTTTGATCAATTCTGCTTCTGCAGAATTCTTCTCCACATCCCTCTCTGCCCTCACTTAGCCACCACCACCCTTCCTCAGTTTCCTAACTGGTCTCCCTGCCTCGTGGCTCTCCCTCTGCCATGGCCACAAAAGTGATTTTATTCAAGTGCAGCTCTAGCCCCTACACTGCTTTAACCATCTTTTGTATTACAGGAATTCTGATGAAAAACCCTTTGGCGGCTGGCTCCCACTTACCTTTCAAACCTTATGCATGACATTATTCACTTTCATTAACTCTTGTCCAGCGAAACTGGCTGATTTGCTATTCCTCCAACCAATCAATTCCACCATATCTATCTCTCTGCTTTTGCTCTAGTTGCCTCCTTAATTTCAAACACTCTCTTATGATATATACTGCTTAGAATCTCTAGATTCCTTCACAGCTCTGGGTAAGGCCTCACCTATTCTAATTCTTTTCCCTAACCAATCACTTTGCATTCATTTTAAGCACACAAAATTAATACAAGACAGTTTTGTGATAGACGGGGAATGGGGGAAGGAATTAGCCAACAGTTGGAGAAATCAGAAAAGTCTATTTTCTTCAAATAGAAATTAAACTCATTGAAAAACAGGCAT